>NC_043703.1:65463676-65554960 GCF_006229205.1 Suricata suricatta | reverse complement strand
TAGGTAGTAACATTAATAGCAATTAAAATTTGTATGGGACATTGCTATTTTAATTTACAAAGCAATTTCACATGTTTTAGATGTTACTTCACATATTTCAAAAAATTAAAGATATAAGTAAGTACATCAAGAAATGTTTTCCACTTCAGTTTCTACAGTTTAGAAATCTGAATGAGTCTAAAAAGATGAAAATATGGAGCCACTCTAGCTGAACCCTCCCTTGCGCACATGGCAGTCTCCTTAATAAACGTTACTGCTGCAGAACAGTGAAGTGCTACAATTGCCTTGTTTATTCAAAGCAACACAGAATTCTATTTTTGGTCTCATTCAAAGTGAACTCAGAAATGCAAATAGAGATTTGAGCAATCAGAAGGACTTCCTGTTGCCACTGGAAAAGTTGAGTTCATGATGAAAACTGCTAGGTCAAGTCTCTACACCAAGCAGAAGCTAATGATTCCATAAATATCTAGTTTAGCTTCAAGTAAAAGAGATCCCCATAAATTTTGAAGTTCTATATTTAACTTTAGCTTTTTAGAGCCACTGAGAACCATCATGATTTTAAAATTACTTATTTCTCCACTCATGGACAAGAGGGAATCTTATGTGGATTAAAAAATATCCCTCATGCACTGTTGCTGGGGATGCAAACTGGTGCAGCCATTGTATGAAAGGAAACAGTATGGAGGTTCCTAAAAAATTTAAAAATAAAATTACCATCTGATCCAGTAATTACAGTACTGGATATTTACCCAAAGAAAACAAAAAGATTAATTCAAAAAGATATATGAACCTCTATGTTTATTGCACAATGACTTATAATAGCCAAGATATGGAAGCAAACCAAGTGCCCATCCATAGATGAATGGATAAAAAAGATGTAATAAATATATACATATTATATGTATTGTATATTTACATACTATGTGTATATATAGTACATATATAGTGTGTGTGTATATATACACATATATATACTGTACATATATATACCATATATAGGTTTATGTATATATGTGCATATACCATACACACACACACACACACACACACACACACTAGAATACTACTCAGCCATAAAAACAAATGAAATCTTGCCATTTGGGACAATATGGATGAATCTCGTGAAATAAGTCAGTCAGAGAATACCATGATTTCATTTGTGTGGAATTAAAATAAAACAAAGAGAAATAAAAAAGGGAGATGAATAAAAAAATAGACTCTTAAATGCAGAGAATGAACTGTAGTTATCAGAGAGGAGACAGTGGGGGATGGGTACACTAGATAAAGGGGATTAAAAAGTACATTGATCACAATGAGCACTGAGTAATGTATAGAATTGTTGAATCGTTATATTGTACACCTGAAACTAATATAACAATGTATGATGATTATACTTGAATTAAAAATAATAAAATAAAATCTACAAAAAAGTGCATCTTAATATATACATTTATGATAAGAGATCACAATTTTATTTGCCTATGTATTACACTGAAAAGGGCAAATACTAACCTGGTAAATGCTGAAATATTTCTATTCTCCCCATAATCACAGCATAACATGAAGAGCCAATTTAAAGAAATAAATGGGGAAAAGTGACAGTTCAGTCTCCAGAGTTACAAATGGTGCTTTGACAGGAACATGGCCAAAATTCTGTGGAAAGCCCAGGGACTATCTTTGCTAAAGCTATCCTCCAAAGTACTTCTTTCACAGATGCTGTTGGTGCCCACTCAGATGTGCTTCTTTGGTGAGGTCCACTCATTTGCCAGCTGTGTGGATGTTGGCTACTCATGGCTCACACTTCTTTCTGCTCCAGAGAATGCCCTTTACTGGGGGAAGCCATCTGAGCTGGAGATTTCTGGGTGGTAATATCCTCCCTGCAGAGGTTACCCATAACCAATCACAACCAACTTTCAGCATCCTTGCTTCTGAGGCAAAACCATGTCTGTGGCATAATTCATGTTCGAAAGCCCCCTAAGGAAGTTGGCTGAAGCTACACTCCTCCTGAAGCCATATTTTTGCCTAGCTACTTTTTCTGCTTTGCTGTCCTGTTCCCTTCAGTTTCTTACAGTTTACTCCTGAGACCACATCTTCAATAATTCATTTACATAAAAATCCCCATCTCAAAACAAACCTGTCTTCTAAAGAAGCCTACTAAGAAACTACCTCATACTCTTAAATTTTCATTGCTGATAAAAATAAAAACTGGCACTAAACTGTAACATGATACCAATAGATAAATGGAACAGAATAAGGGATTAGAAATAGATCTACACTCCTATGATGAATTGAATTTTAACAGCAGCATCAGAACAATTCAGTAGGGAAAGAAAAATCTTATCAAAAAATGTGTTGAAACAAATGAATAGCCATACGGGAAAAAATGGACCTTAACCCTTATCTCACACTATATACACAACTTAATTTGAGATGGATATTAGGCCTAAAAATTAAAACTATAAAACACTTAGAAAAATTATCTTTAAAACCTATTAAAATAATAATCAGTGGGGAGAAAGGAAGGAAGCATAAATGAAATGAGACTGGCAGAATGTTGATAGTTATTGAGCTGGGTGACAGGTGGTTGGAGGTTCATAATACTATTCTTATACATGTATGTGCATATGTATATATCCATATATGATAAATTGCCTTTCAACAAACATGCCAGAGGATGTAAATAATCTTTTAAGCAAGTAGTAATGGAACAAGTAGATATCCGTATAAAAAATAAACAACCCTTACATCATACAAAAACTATTTCTAAACGTTTCACAGACCTAGACATAAATCTTAATACTATAAAACCTCTAGAAGAAAATATAGGAGAAAACTTATGCAACTTCAGCCTCACAAAATTTCTTAGATAGTACACAAAACCATGAGCCATATAAAAAAACTGATAAATTGAATCTTATGAAAATAAAAAAAAACTTCTCTTCAAAAGACACTGTAAACAAAATAACAAGGAAGCCCAAGACAAGGAAAAATACTCTCAGTACATGTTTCCAACAGAAGACATGTAACCAGAATATAGAACAAACTTCATGATATGAAGTCCAAAACCCAATAAAATCATAAGCAAATGATTTGAACAGTACTTCACAAAAAAAGACATTTGAAGGCCCAATAGAACATAAAAAGATATTCAACATCATGGTCATCAGAGAAATGCAAATTAAACCATGAAATATCAATGTAACCACTAGAATGCCTAATATTGAAAATGTCTAACATTTCCAGGTACTGATGAGGATATGGAGCAATCTGACCTCTCATACATTGCTGGTGAGAATAGAAAATGGTCCAGGGGCACCTGGGTGGCTCAGTCAGTTGAGTGGCTGAATTCAGCTTGGGTCATGATCTCATGGTTTTGGGGTTGGAGCCCTGCATTGGGCTCTGTGCTGACAGCTCAGAGCCTAGCGCCTGCTTTGGATTCTGTGTCTCCCTCTCTCTCTGCCCCTCCCCCACTTGTGTTCTGTCTCTCTCTCTCAAAAGTAGATAAACATTAAAAAATGTTTTCTGAATACTCCAACCATTTTGGACTAAGACTTTACAGTTTCTTATAAACTCAAATATATACTTACCATATAACTCGAAGACTCTACAATTAGGTATTTACTCCAGAAAAATGAAAACCTATTTTTAATTAAAAAATTTTACATGAAAAGTACAGCAATTTTACTCATAACAACCAACTGGAAGCAGTTCAAATGTCCAGCAATAGGTAACCAGATAAACATGGTGGTATGGGGGATAGGGCGAAATAGAAATCAAACACCACTGGCAAAGAGTTGATTGCTGTTGATACTAGGTCAAGAGATCATGGGGAGTCATTATACTATTCTGTTTACTTTGTATATGTTTGAATATTTCCATGGTAAGTATTTCCAAAATCATTTTCAAAAATTATAAAAATCATCTATTCATTGATCTTATAATGTCTCTTTTGAAAAAATACTTCTAGAAAACAGTCAAAAAGAGGAAACAAGCCATCTACATGAAAATGTTCATCCATCTGATTTACACTGTTGGAAAAGCTAGAAAAAGCCCAAATACATAAAAACAAGGATATGTTCAAGAAATCATAGTTTATAGAATATTATACAGATGTTGTGATTCATCAATATAAATAATAGCTAAAATTATTGTGTAGTTTTGTCGTGGTAGACCCTATTCTGAGCACTTTAGTTGACTTAACTTATTTAATATGAATAATATGTAGGAACAGTAGTTGATTTAACAAATATCGGTTACACTCCAGTACTGTGCTAGACACTGAGAATCCAAGAGTGTGCAAGAAAATGTTATTGTTAGTCTCATGGAGCTTTGAAAAGCCTATCAGAATAGACAGGTAACTAAAGAAACAATGACAAAAACAAAAAGATAAGCAATTACAATATGATATGGTAGATGCTCTGATAAATAAAATGAAAAATAAAATGCTTATCTTTTGATTTAAACAGTAAAGAGAATGCAAAAATGAAGTTACTCTGTGACAGCTGTGCTAGGGGACCAGCAGTAAAGGACAAGTTTTGACTTCTTCAGGTAATATAGTTAACAAAACTATTTCATTTTCATCTTAAACTCTGTTCGTTTTGCTACAATATTTTCAGTGTAATAAAGTTAAATCACATTTATATCAATCAGTTTAGCAGTGAGGAGGGTTTGTTATATGGTAATTTTATTGTCATTTAAAAAATCTAATTTGTTTGCCAAATCTTCCTCAGGCTTCTCCCACTAACAAGTGTAACAGAAGAGGTATACTTTGGTCCTAACTCTCTATGTACTGATAGTCTGATCTAGTTACCCTACTGGTGGAGTAACCTGGCTGCACATTAGAGTCACCCCAGGAGCTTGCAAACCCTAATAATGTCTTGACCCCACCCCAAACCAATTAAACCCAAACCTCGGAGGGAAGGACCCAGGAAGAGCCACGGGTCACTTTTTCCATTTTTACCTAGGTCTTTGTTGAGCACTCTCTGTTCAGGAAGCTGGGTCTCCATAATTACTCTATTTTTGGCTGGGAAGACAATTAAATTTACTGATGTAAGCCCTTTAAAAAGTGATTAAGCAAAACATAGGCTCTCTGTTTATTTCTCCATATTCTAAACTTGTCTGCTCTGAGGAGCGTGCATTTTAGATGGCTTAACCCCAGCAAGGCAACAGCAGGGCGCCAAGCACCATTCTGAGAGCAAAGTTAGTGATTTCCTCCAACCAGGATTTTCATCCTTTCTCAATACAGAGAAAAGACGGCGTATATAACGAAAACGGAGAAGGCATGCAACCTAAAATAAACATCAGAGCTCAGACAGGTGGATACAAGAGGCTCAAGTGTGGATAATTCCGCAGCAATGAAATGACAGGAAGGAGCAACAATCGTCCTGTTCCCTCCCCCATCTGCCCTTGCAAATATTCCGTGTGCCAACTCACGCTTCCACAAAAAGAGTTGAGGTGACTCAAAAAGGAGATTATTCAGAGGGGTGAATAATGGCAATATCTCCTCATTCTTTGTGAGCTACTTTCTCCTCCTGCCTTCACTTTTTCTCCCTGCACCGCATGGAAGTGGGTGGGGTCTGCTAAGGCAGGTTTATGCTGCTGTTGCGGTGCATTCTGGGGAGTGACCGAGTGGAAGGCAGGGAAAATAGCTATTTCACTTGTTTGATACAGTACTTAGCACAGTAACACATGCATGTAGATGCCTAATAAGCCATGGAGTAAAATTAGCCTAATTCTGTTCAGAATCCTTGTTTCAGCAGCCTTTGGGGAGACCATGATAATTAGCTGAAATAGCTGGAGAATAACAATCATAGAAAACCAATGCAGAAAAATTACCAAAAACAAATTGTCTTTGCCTAAGGTACATTTCTATCTGAGAAAAAGAGCAAAATGAAACAATCTTGAAGTTCTCAGAACCTTCCATGCCAAAATGTTGGAAATTTTTCCCCTTCTTTTTAGTATAATCACCCCAGGCAGACGTTTGACTCAAATTCTCAGAGGGTCAAGCCTTCCCATGACCTTATCAAATAATTAATGTGTGATTTTTATAGAAGCCTTCACAATTTATTTTACTCATTAATATGAAATATAATTAAATGCACAGTGATGACTCTCAATTAATTGCTCAATTCTTTCAAGTTTAGAGGTAATCACTTTTTCTTAAATACATACAGACTGATATCGGTTTTGATACACTGACTTGCATAATGTTCAACAAGGTAATTAAAAACAAAAAGGAAATAAAGCAGGCTTTGTCTAAAATAATGAAACTGTTTTAGCTGGTTGAGTTCAAAGTAAGCACCTTTCTGAAATTAAGAAGTAAGATTAAATACAAGTGTGGTTAAAACGTGTGGGTGGTTACATCATCACAATTGCAGAATAGCCATGCCTTTCCCAAACCTGGACAGCCCTGTATGGCCTGTAGAATATAATTAAGATGCCAATAATGGAAAATTAGCTTTGTGACAAAACTTACACTCGAGGTAGGGAAGCTTCATACACTTCAACAACATAGTAATACTAAAACACAAACCCAAAGAATAGTAGCTGCAATGCATTTAATTTTTCTTTTTAATTTCCCTGCTGTCATTTTGTAACAATGGTAATGTCCAGGGACTGCAACTCACAGTCCCACAAGGCGTACGTGTGAAGTCTCTGGGTTGACTTCTGCCTGCAGCTTCCTCTGTCCTAGGGCTGCAGGCCGGATGGCTTGCACTGTTCTCTTACTTCCTTTTATGTTTGGAAAATGCATAAGCAAGAATAATGACTGCTTTAGTTTAATGGCTACGCAAAGTTACGACTTGGGTTCTGCCTCCCTATTGCCTTTTTATATGATCCTTAATAAAGTCATATATTGCAAACACCAAGCCAAGGAAGGCAAACAGACTGTGTTTGTGGAGCACCTGTTACTGCACACCTCTAGGGTGAGAAAAACAGGAGTAGGAGGCACACCCACAGGATTGCTAATGCTAGTGAACAAGAGATGTATAAAATGAAATCTATTCCAGAGAGCCATCTGCCTTTGACAGAGAACTTGCAACCATGTCAGCAGTGAAAATCATTTCAGAGGCACAGGCTGAAAATCAGCTCTGACCTCTTAAGAGCAAAGATCAGCATCACTTCTTCTGCTACAGCTGGTTTCACGTAACCCCCAAGGTAATGTTTTCAGAGTTCTAGCCTCTTTTTATTTCACTTCACACATCCTTTTTTGCCTTTGAAATATAAAATGCACTGGACTTCCTGAAGCCTGGCTTTTAAAGGAATGGATCTGAAGTTCTTTCTCTCTCTCCACTGTGTCTTGAAGTTGAAAGGCATACACACTTGACTGTTGGGAATGGCTACAGGGTGTTGTATTTGGTATTTAAGGCATCGATTGTACGAATGGGCAATGGCTTGACCTGATGGATGTCAGCCAAGGTGGAGCAAAAACCAGAACCTAAAATAGTGGGATTGTTTCTGTAGAGCTTTCACAGAGTCTGACACAGTAACTTTCCAAAAAAAGTTTGTTAAGAATGAACGAACACGTGACTCAACTTGGGCCAATAAGATAAATGGGGCAATCACCCATCCACTTCCCAATTCTACACCCCTGAGGTTAGCTTCTAGACACCTGTTTCAGGCCAACTTTTCTTTTCCTCTGTAGATCTTCATAGTAGAACCCCAACACCTTTAGCTTTTCAAGACTGCAGTCTGTCTCTGACTGTTCCTGAAATTCTTCCACACGCTCCTCCCCCTACTTCTGCAAGGCCTGTGGCTCCTTGAACCTGTACCAGTCCATCTCACACCGTGTCTCCAAAGAGACTGTCTGAAGAGTAGTAAACCCTTAGCTTATTTAATTCAAATTAACCTAAAACCAGTCAATCATAAATCACGGTTCCAATCAGTGTCAATCTTATTCTTAACAATCCTCTCATATTACCCCATTTTAAACTATTTTAGGTTGGCTGTATGAAATAATTTATTATTTGAGTTTTTTTAAAACAATGATAGTACTTAATCTTTATAAAATCCAGTCTGTGTGGTTGCTACTTTATCTCTATCTTAAGAATGCTGTTGTCTGTCTCTTTCCTATAGTGCAACCCCAGGTCAGGGGACCCTACAGCATCTGTGTGTGGGGCTACACAGGGTGTTTAGAAAGTAGAATCACCAGAGTATTTAGCAGCAGAGACAGATGTGTGACAATACAATTCAAAAAGTTGCATCTGAACTGTCTTGTAAGTAATACATTGAGCAGTATTCTTTACCTTGATTAAACAAGGGAGCTTTGAGAAAAAGCACACTTTTTTTTAAATGTCAAGCATCAAATTTTTCAAACAATTCCACACTTCCTTGATTCTCATTTTAATTTTCATCCAGAAATCAAACAGAAAAGCCTACTTCAAGGCAATATCTGTTGTCTCAAACAGATATGATCAAAAAATGATACCCAACAACTGTATCATTTCTGGTATCAATCTGCAATGATTCTGCAGAGGTGAACCATCAATGAGAAAAGAAAGAAGAAAAGAAGGAACCAGCCTCTTAGGTTGAGAACAAATATGGCTTGTTCAGTCATTAAGAAGTTTTATATTCGAACCTTAGCTTTCACTTTGACCCTCAGGTTTTTAGTTGCCTCTCTTTTTGGTAGCAGGCAAGGTCCCAGCTCAAGCACAAATATGACTCAGGCATGCACCTGCAAGCCTGGGGGTAGAGTGGTGCCATCAGGGATTACTTGCATGAAGGCTTGAGGAGACTCAGGCTGGAGATGTGGGGGCGACAACAATGAATAGTTAGAGGAAATGGAGAGCAGGTGGGAGGGGCAGAAACTTGATTCAAAGACTGGAGGGAAGCACAATGTCCATCATTCTGATAGCCCACAAGCCCAACTTCCCAGGGGCTTAGACAAAGGACTATGACAGAGGAACAATGAAAAGCGACATTCTAGATTTTTGGTTTTACTACAATTTAAATTGGCATCAAGAAGGCAAGATTGTCTCTTATATTTGTGGCAGAAGCTGCCACTTGCACTTCTGGGCCAGATACTGACCAAATATCTGTAAAATAAGATGATAAGAAAAAAATTACTGTTGCTATGCTTATCCGGCTTTAGGAAGTGCACTAAGCACTATATGTACATTGTGTTTATCTAAGAGATATCAGGAATCTCAGTGGTAGCCTAGGCACCAAGCATGGCATCTGCACATAGCTCTGGTCATATATGAGAAGCCCCAGTAAAAGACACCCTCAGTGAACGTCTATGGCATAGATGTTGAATTTGGTATCCGTAATAGCCAGTTGCCAATATAGCCCCCAGTGATCTCTGCTTCCTGATATGTTGTTTTAATATTTCTTATTTAGTTTGAAAAAGAGAGAGAACAAGTGGGGAGGGTCAGAGAGAGGGAGACAGAGAAACCCCAGCAGGCTCCATGCTGCCAGTGTGGAGCCTGACACAGGGCTCAAACTCACAAACTGTGAGATCATGACCTGAGTTGAAATCAAGAGGTGGATGCTTAACCAACTGAGCCACTCAGGTGCCCCTCTGCTTCCTGATATTTACGTCCTTGTGTAATCCCCTCCCATGTTAAATAGGATTGCCCTGTGAAACCAGAAGAATATTATGGAAATGGCAGTGTTTAACATCTCAGGCTAGGTCATAAAAGACATTGCAGCTATAAATTTTTTCCTCTTGGATCACTTGCTCTGTGAAAAGCTGTCATGAACACTAAAACAGCCCTATAGATAGGATACATAGGGAGGAACTGTGAGCTCTTGCCAAAAAGCCAATGAGGCTTCCTGCCAACAACCTTTTCAGTGAGAGCCATCTGGGAAGCAGATCTTCCAGCCCCAGTCGAGGCTTCAGTTGACTTTATCCCAAGCCAAAAATTAAACTTCAACCTCATTAGTGATCCCAAGGCAGAACCACCCAGCCTAGCTACTCTGGATTCCTGACCAACAAAAACAGTGACATAATAAATGCTTATTAATTTAAGATACTAAGTTTTGGAATAATTTGTTACACAACAATAGATAACTGATATCAATGTTGGTACTTTCATAGTTGAAAATGAGGTACCAGAGTAACGAGCAACTAAAAATATGGAGGTAGCTTTGGAAAATGCAGTGGGCAAAAGCTGCAAAGATTCTAGGGAGAATATTAGTGACAGTCTGGAGTGTGGTGAACACTTTTTCCACAATCTGGTGGAAGCCAGTTTGCCTTTGGGGAGGTGGTGGGTGTGGCAGATTAAAGGAGATACACAAAAAACTTATTGGAAACTGGAGGAAAAAGGATGCTTGTTCTGTAATGTTAGGAAGTTTGGTGACATGACTTTAGGCAGTTATGTGGAAAGTAGAAAATATACCACATGAAGGGGAAATCCTAACTAAGGAGATTTCAAGGCAGGGTGTTGAAGGTGCTCTTTAGGTGCTTCTTGCTGCTTAAGACAAAATACAAGCAGTGAGAATGACTTTTAAACAAAAGAGGACCAAGGACTTTCTGGTTTTGAAAATTGTCAGCCTCTCAAGATGACTAACAATGCTAAAATTCAGAATAGCTTCCAGGCAAAGATGAAGGCCAAGACATTACCAGGAAGATTTGGTCCTATGATAAGCCAAGGATGTGGTTAGAAAACCCCACTGCTAAAACCTCATAGAAATTAACATGGTGTCTCAGAGAACTGTTCTGGCAAAAAAAAAAAAAAATAGGGCTTCGAAGAACCCTCACAATGAATTTCTTCAACGATTTCAGCAGAAGCCCAAGTTAGCGGGCTTAGCTCAAAAAAATATTTGGAGACATGGCTTTTGTCTAGGCAGGGACCCACAAAGATTTTAAGAGCATGAGATTGGTAGAAATACCACTCGCTTGGACTGAAAGGAGCAGAAACAGAACAAAATGAAAAGAAAGGACTTTGGACACCCAAAACTCAACTTTTGGCAAGCACACTGGAAAGCTACACAGCTATAAACCTGGCTTACCTTTCTTGGCAAAGGATGAGTGACTCAGGGAGCAGAGCCAGGAGCCCAGAGGGCAGATCCAAGAACCATGGAGAAGTAGGACTGCACCTAATGAAGCACCTTCCAAAGTATATCCAGTTAGATTTGAGACTGACACTTGTTCACTTCCTGTTTTCCACTTTTCAAACAGAAATGGCCACAGCTGTTTTCTTATCCCTATCCCACCACTGTCTGTTGAGGATGTTATGATGGGGAAATAGCTTGTGTCTTTAGGTTCACAGGTATTCATATCAAGAGCACCTGTACTCAAGGAACTGCACTTAAGAAACTATACCTGAGAAGCTGCATCTGTGTCTGAGCCTGACGTAGGTGATGGGAATCTGAGCTTCAAGCTGAAGTTGCAATAGAGTGAGATTTGGGGGAATTTAGGGTACAGTGAGTATATTTTGCAGGAGAGAGAGAGATGAATCATTGAGAACCAGGAGGTAGACTGTAGTAATCTCCCTCCAAAATGATCCCCAATGTTCCCTGACTCCTGGAATTTATATCCTGTATAATCTCCGAATAGGACTTACCTATGTAGCCACTAAAATATTGCAGAAATGACTGTGTGGCTTCCAAGGCTGAGTCATAAAGACCTTGAAGCTTCTACTTTTATCCTCTTTCTTGGATCACTGCTTTAGAAGAAGTCAGCTTCCATATTATAAGGACATTCAAGTAGCCTTCCAGGGAGGAAATGTGGGAAAGGAACTGAAACAGAACTGATGGGCTGATAAACACTTAACTCTGGCTTTCAAAAAAATTGTGTGTGTGTGTGTCTGCGTGTGCACGTGTGTGCAATTTCACCATTATAAAGGATGTATAGAACACAATTTATACTTTCTAAAGCTAAACAATCAATAAAACAATAAATCAAGTTCTGATTTGTAGTGTTTACTGATAGACAAGTATAAATATTCCCACCATGACTGACTTCAAGCAACCAAAACATATCACTGAATGCAGAGATAGGATGAAATTAAGATGTGCAATAGGACACAACCACATAATACTTCTAGCATACAGATACAGTGGACATAAATAACCACAAGAGCATCAAACAAAGGAAAAAAAGTAGTAAAACTATTAGGAAGTGATGAGTTTTGAGTATACTACCTTAGATTTAATGTAGTTTATTTAAGTTTACATAATTTAATTTCTAATAACGCTTGTGTTTATTTACCATGGGCATACAAAATTCCTAAAATTTAACAATTATCTCTGAAAAGCAGGTATGAATGGGTGCCTGGGTGGCTCAGGCATTTGAGGATGCAGCTCTTGGTTTCAGCTCAGGTCATGATCTCGCGGTTTGTGAGTTTGAGTCCTACATCAAACTCTGTGCTAGCAGCGTAGATCCTGCTTGGGATTCTCTCTCAGCCTCTTTCTCTGCCCCTCCCATGCTCAGACTCTCTCTCTCAAAATAAATAAATAAACTTTAAAATTTTTTTGAAAACCAGATATAAGCAGCTTCAGTACACCAAAAAATTGCAACCTCATGTCAACAGCTCTGAAAGTTAACCATCTTGTAAGCAGAACTTCCAGCCCCAGTCAAGCCTGCAGATTACCATAGCCCTATCTAACATCTTGACATCAACTTCATAAAAGACTCTGAGCTAGAAGCACCCAGCTAAGCCACCTCTGAGTTCCTCACCCACAAACTCTGTCAGATAACAAATGTTTATTGTTTAATCCAGAAAATATTGAGGTAAACTGTGGCTCAGCAATACAAGAATAATACATCAGCAGCTGCTCCAGTCATAGGAGACATTGCCACATTGAGACAGGGAATACAGAAGGAACCAAAACTAAATGGGTACCCTCTGCAGTTGTAGAATCTCATTCTACAACCATTTGGAAGAAATTCAAGAAAGAATTGAAGTTCTTCCTGGGATGTTTTTATTTTCATTTTACCAGTGAAGTAACTGAGACTCTGAGAGGTTAATAGCATAACTAAACTCACAGAGCCAATAAGTCAGTAAGAGGTAAAACCCAAACCCCAGGGTTTGAACCCAAATCCAAGACTATACTCTCCCTAGGAGATTATAACAAGATCTTTAATTTTTAAAACACTTTATTGTTTATGAATAGATTGATCCCCAGGAATCTGATGAGGGAAAAGGAATTTTTATTTCTACCTTAAAATTTAAAAAATTTGATTTTTGTACAGCTATTAATCAGAGCTGAAACTAGAAAGCCTTTGGACCTACATCCACTATTCAAGAAAGGACTAAAAACAAAAGTTAATATGAGTATGAAGTACGATATGTGTAACTGTTAAATTTTGTAGCGTAGAAAAATAAAAATTCAGAATTAAATAGGCTTCCTATATGTTACCGAGGCAAAGAAATGTGTTTATGATTGATAAATACAGACAATATTTTTTAAATTTATTAAAATTCCCACTTGTTCAAAATCAAATTACTCTTGGGTCTTATCCAATTTGACCCAGGACCAATGGGCTCCTGTTAATTTGCATGATTGCCTCATATAGTATTAATATATTTCCAGCTCCTCAAAATTATTCACTTTAACAGCTTTTCATAAGCACTTCAAATGAATAAGTAGCATGGCTTTGTTTTCCAGATGTCATTTCATGTGTCTGAATAATTCTTCCAGACTTTTATGATGCTATCAGTTCAGAATAGTGAAGCGCAAACACAAAATTTAACTTGAAACAGTTTTAACAAATTTCATATTCTCCTTTCTTCTTAAGATTTTATTATTTATGTATTTGCTACAATAAATGCAGTGATGGCAGTTCCATTAAAAAGGACTAGAATTTGAAAGACTGGGTTGCTCTCTGGGAATAAGTTTGGGAAATATGAACCAAATGGCCTACCCTGAGAGGCAGAGAATAAATGTGATGATTTGAGAAACAGGATGAATCCGAAATCCAAGTACCAGACTGTGGCCGCAATGCAATCAAACTGATTAGAGTAGGTGGATTAAGGCCTGAAGATGACTGTGGTCAAAGGAAACTGCACCTAACCAATTGTAGTGTGATTTGTAGAAGGAAAATGTGTCAACAAGCTGGGAGATCTTCACAAGAGTCTAGAAAAAGGAAAGCCAATATTCAGGGAATCAGGTGAATATTCTAGGCAGTTTCTAGCATGAAAGACCTTCAGATAGAAGTTAAAGAAGGGTCCCATTCCAGAAATAAAATGGACTCTTTCTTCTGGATCAGCGATCCTGAAACATTTCAGTTGTAGGACCCCTTTAAACCTTTAAAAATTATGGAGGAACCTAGAGAGATTTTCTTTATATGAATTATATCTGCAGTAACTAATCATAGTAGGAATTTAAAATGCAGCACTAAATACTTAGGAGTAAATACTTAAATATTTATATAAGGAAAAAATAGAGCAACCATTGATTACTTTTATAAAAGTGTTAGAGAATAAAAAGTAATTATAAAATAAGTGGTCTCTGGGTGGCTCAGTCAATTAAGCATCCACCTTTGGCTCAGGTCATAATCTCATGGCTCATGAGTTTAAGCCCTGCATTGGGTTCTGTGCTGACAGCTCAGAGCCTGGAGCCTGCTTTGTATTCAGTGTCTCTGTCTTGGTCTCTGTCTCTGTCTCTCTCTCAAAAATAAATAAACATTAAAAAATTTTTAAGTAATTACAGAATGAGAGAATCCCAGAATCTTAGAATTATAAAGGGACATAGTTACAATTTAAGTGGAAAGGACTGGTAGACTGTAAACAGAGAGAATGTATGAACCTATGTTGGGCTTCAGGACCTCCACATTACTAAGCAAGGATTTGGGCTCAATAGGAATAATTTCAGGGCCTCTGCACTACCTGTCCCACAAGTATAGGTGAGGCTTTTGGCCAGTTTTTCAATTTCCATTTGTTTCCTAATTCCGCACCTAATTTTGTACTCTAATTCTGACCAGTTACAAAGTTCCTTAACTTTTCAGTTAAATTTTTTAAAAAAGGACATCAATATTAAGACAGAATTAAGAACTGTTTCTTCAGAAATTAATTTTAAAAATCCAGAATTTTTAAGAGCATGACTGAAATTTTTCTTCAAGATTAATTAATATATTACACATTTTTTCATCGTATGGCTATTTATTTATCCATTTGCCAAACTTGATAGTCTAGTGCTCTGAACTCTTGCTGAATAAAATTTCATCTCCATTGGAAATGTTTTCACTTAAGTTCTTTTATAGACATTTGGATAGAAAGATGAACTTAGAAGTAATTCCTTTGATATTCTTTGATAATTTCATAAAGGAAGAAATTTGGAATCTAAGTGCTTTTCAACTAAAAAAAAAAAAGGTGCCAGTTAGAACTGGTTACACGCTGCCTGACTTTCTATGACATTTAAATACTCTTCTTCCAATCTCACTCACTTTGTCCTAACCAGACAGGGACTTCACTCCAGAGTTGATACGGAGAGTTCATGCTCCACTGTACTGATTGTAGTACTCTTCACATGTAGTTGTAAAAACATTTTCTCTCTCTCTCTCTCTCTCTCTCTCTCTCTCTCCGCCCTTCCTTTGGTTCTTTTCTCCTTCTCTTTCCCCTTTCTTGGTCTTTGAGGAAATTCAGATTCCTATTCTAATGAGCAATTTTCTTACTGGTTAAAAATATTTCTATTTTTAGTTAGAGAAAGGAGTGAGAAATAGAATGGTATCATGGATTCAACTAAGCCAAATAACTTAACAGTTTTCTTATTAGAAGCCATATTATCAAAAATCATTTAATAATGATTTTAAGCAACAAATACATTTTAAAACAGCATATGATAATCCAGGCCACAGTTTTACTGGTTCTGTTTCAGGATGATACAGATATGGCTAAGGGATGGGGGAAGGTTAAAAAAAAAAAAGCTAAAAGGAAAGAAAAACTGACATGAAGTTTTAAAAACGAATCAACACATTGTGTGTGTGTGTGTGTGTGTGTGTGTGTGTGTGTGTGTGTGTGAGGGGGGGGAGGGAGAGAGGGAGAGATAAAGAGAGAGAGAGAAGCAATAAGTGAAATATAAAACATTGGACAGCATGAACAACAGAATTCAGTATGCAGATCATAAAGGGAATATACATTTCAAGATTTTAAACTGAGGTTGGTTGTATAATTAATTATCCAAATGGCAGTAGCTGATAGACCCAGAATAGAAAGAGTTCAAAAGAACTAGGATAAACATGTAAGAGTTTATAAATAACATGCATCTGTTAGTAGTTACATCTCATAGATGCAGCAAATCAACACGTGTTCCTCATATCAGTTACTGTTTGTCCCAAAATACCTCTCTTGCCAAAGCACCTTTGTGCACAGTGACTGAAGATAAATAGGCGGAGAGAGTACTCTTCAATTTTTAGGTTGTAACATTTCTATATGATGGTATAATTTCTTTCCTTTCTCCTTCTATAACAGGCTTGAAATGTGATCTTTATTTGAAACCACAGTGCCAACACCAAAAAAGAAATGATGGAAATAGTGGGTGTGAGTTAAGTATTTTTCAGTCTGTTGTGTGACACTGCAGGGGTTGCCCCAGTTGCAGAGCCTGGAGCACTGAATTCTACAGGACAAGTTAGGGACAGCGACGCCTATAAAAGAGCCAGAGGACTCAGCACAGAAGACACCACCATGGGACTTCCAGGAAACTCATGGAATGAAAAGATTTTAAAAACAGTGACTTAGTAGAGTCTATTCTAAATCAAGGTCTGGCCTCAGCTTCTGCTAAAGATTAAGTCCATCGTTGAATTATTTTCTTCACTCACACTGAAATAAAATTTAGTCATGTCAGTTTTCTCAGAGAACACTCTTTAGAATAGTTGTTACCTGTGAAAAAGTTTAAGCTTTTAATCAGTGATTAAATGAACAAATGAATGAGGGAATGAATGATTCAGAAAATACATGCTATGCAACAACATCGCAGGAGAACTGGGCTAATCAGGAAGGGGTCTTACTGCTGATGAGCCTCCAATAAGCCTTGAGGGTGGCAGAAAGGGACGCCTGGGTGGTTCAACTGGTTGAGCGCTGGACTTTGGCTCAGGTCATGATCTGGAGGTTCTCGGATTCAAGCCTTTTGTTGGGCTCTGTGCTGACAGCTCGGAGCCTGGAGCCTGCTTTGGATTCTGTGTCTCCCTCTCTCTCTGCCCCTTCCCCACTCATACATTCTCTCTCTCTCTCTCTCTCTCTCTCTCTCTCTCAAATAAATAAAAACATTAAAATTGAAAAAAAATTTAAACAGGAAACCAGCAGCTGGGAAACCATCCCCATCAAGGGCAATAGCAGGACCAAGGACGGGAGACAATTATCTACAAGACATGCTGGAGAAGCTAAAGAAACCAGCTAAGTTTTGGTCTGGCAGCCTTGCACTTCTGGGGCCAAATACATTTTTCAAGACAGGAAAATATTGAGTTTTCCTTCCTAGACTTCTGATTTGTAACTCTTTGATACCAGAGACTGTGATCCATTGAATCTCATGAAAAATCACATTACAGACAGAAGTGTAGAGGACACCTCTGAGATCTTAGGTCCCAACACCTAGACCACCTGTACTAAACAGGGAAGATTGTACTTATGTATTCAAAGCCACCTGTGCTGTTTGTACAGCATGGTGATTTGTTGTCAGATGCTAAAAGAGACCATTATTTTTCAAATAAAAAAATTCTTGTCAAAAATGGAATTAATAAAACGTTAATGAATTTCAATGAACTGTTTCATTAGTATTTATTAGCTAATGATTAATACTTTATCAATGAAATATTTCTTATCTCATTTATTTATTTATTTATTTTGAGAGAGAGAGAAAAGAAGAAGAAAAGAATCCCAAACAGGATCCGCACTGTGAGTGCAGAGCCCAATGCAGGGCTAAAACTCATGAACCGAGAGATCATGACCTGAGTTGAAACTAAGAGTCATATGCTTAACTGACTGAGCCATCCTGGCACTCCATTTCTCATCTCATTTAGCCCCTCAATTTATTTAGATTCAAGATAAAGGAAAATGACATCTATGTCGAAATGTTTTCCTCTTTGAACTTGATGTTTAATGGTGAGATGAGGGCTCAGAATCCTCTCCATCCATCCCTCCCTTTGAGGGTATGAGGGGCTCTTCTAGAATGAGCACCTGGATGCAACAGAAGATGTGAAGTAACACCCACCTGCAGTCTCCTGCCATAGACCTTGGTGACGTAGGGAAAGTGACTTGTTTCATCCCCAGAGGAGTCACCATATTTCAGTTTAGTTTGTTTTGATCTTCATGTCTTTTGTGTGTGGGTGAAATATATATAATATAAAATTTACCATTTTGACCATTTTAAATATATAGTTTAGTGGCATTAAATATTCACATTGTTGTGCAACCATCACCACAATTTAATTCCAGAACTTTTCTGTAATGTCAAAGATAAACTCTATATCTATTAAGCAATAACTCCCTCTTGCCCCTCTCCAAACCCTGGTAACCACTATTCTACCTTCTGTCTGTCTGAAGTTGACTGTTTTAAGTACTTCATAAGTGGAGTCATGTAATAGTTGTCTTTTTGCATTTGGCTTATTTCACACAACTTAATGTTTTCAAGATTCCCCTGTTGCCCTTCACTACCTCAAATGTACTTTGTCCATGAAGAAAGCCATGTTCTTTTGGGAGCTTATGGAATTTGTTTATATTTTTATGTGAGGATATATGTAGTTTCATCTCCTGTCAATATGTAGCATATTATAGGAGTAAGGTCTGTATACTTTTGTCCTTGAAATAGAAACAGAGAAAGAGAGCTGGTCAGTTGACATTACCTCCAAGGATGTGGGCAAGAACCTACTAATGGATTCCAGAAGTAGTAAGCAGGAGCTGGAGGTGAGCAGGGTTATGAGCATTTCCCCTGGTCCATCTGACTTACACCTTCTTTAAGTTTCTCGATGAGGAAGAAACTCTAAACTTGATTTTCTGCTGATATCTCTCTATTATTACAACCAAGGAAAAGAGTGATGGAGAAGCACACATTTCTTAACTGCCTTGTCAGGAAGTAGTTTTCATTATTTCTACTTACAGTCCATTTACCCAAACTAAGTGCAAAGGAAGCTGGAAAGTGCAGGGAAACACATGGATATTCACTGATCACCAAATATCTGCTGTAACTATTGTAGAATCCCTGGGGCTCCATAAGGGGAGAAAGATTATACTTTCTTCTAGTACTTATGGTCTACACATATTTTGTGTTTGAATACACACAAGATAACAGCAAACCCAGGAAAAATACAAAATAAATGTCTCCAGTTTTCATCTGCAATTCCAAATTCCCCAAAACTCTGGAAACCAAAAATTTTACCATAACTAATTAGATGGGAAAAAAAGTGATCTAAACTAAAGTGAGGCTATGTATAAGACTATCATAAGACTACATGGGCCTAAGGTTTTATTTAAGGAGTTGTGGGCCTGAATAAAACATACATAAATTAGGAGTAAGAATAGGAACTAAATTGGAGTAGCAGTTTAGATATATTCAATTTGTCCCTAAGTTTTAGTCATCTGTCAAGTAAATCTATTAGCCAACATTTATTATTTCCTGTGTAAGAAGCATTGTGTAAGTGATTTGCATTTATTAGCTCATTGAAGGTTCTCAGAATCCCTTTGGTATTGTCATCTTTATTTAGTCAAAATGGAAACAAAATCCCAGTAAGTTGAAATAAGGTCACCCAGCTACAAAAGGGAAGCTAGGGATAAAATCCAGGCAAACTTCTTCCAGAACCCCTTGGCTACTACACTACATAGTTCCCACACCGTATTTAAAATCAAATGAAGAATATCTCTTCCCTGAGTAAAATCATTAAAATGGCAGTATAGTAGTTTTCCACCACCTCCCCTGGTACTGACAATCACCAACAGACAAGAATGCCTTTGTGGAAGTCTGGGAGTCCATTGGAGAAGTTCCAGAACATCACTGGAGCTAAACAAAGTCCAAGATTGGGCACATTGAAGAGCGTAAGAGCAATGCTCTCACTTTACCTGTTTCATCCCTTCTGCAAGGCAACAAAGCAATGCAAGAGAGACCTCCTCTGTTCGTGTTTTCTACCACAGCGGAAAATGAGGATGAGTGCATGAGCATCTGGTTCCCCCAACTGTGCAAGACATTGCCAAAGAGGTCCATTTCTTTCCCACCCCAGCCAGATTACTGAGTGGTACACTATACGAGTGAGGCAGTGAGCAGCTGGGGGAAGAGCAGCCAGGGCTCAGCATGGAACAGAGCAGACACACATCCTACTTACTGCTTTACAGACTCAATCAGGAAGCCCACCTACAAGCCACCAGCAACGCCTGACCTGTTGATCTCCTCTCCACAACTGGCTCATGGACACCCCAATGCCCTGAGAACCTTGCTCTCACGTCCTTTCCCACACTATGGCCAGCTCTCTATGCATGCTCCTGGGGGCAAAGGTGGCTAGAGAGACTCTTTTCAGACAATTAGTGAGCATGTGCAGAAAGCTGGCCAAAATCTGCAATGTTGGGAGAAAGCACAAACTTTAGCATCCGCATCACCCTAGGGAAATCAAATGAGATTGTCAGAGCCCATTCTGGCTTTGCAGGATTGAGAGAAGGTAAATAGTCTTAAGAATACCCCTTCAAGTGGGAATAAGAAGTGTGGAGCAGGTATCCATTGAAAAGATCTGAGAAAGCCTCAGAATCCCTAACAGGGAAGATTCTTGAAACCAGTCAGTCAAGATTGAGGGAGGGACTACTTCTATCAATGTCAGGACAGCAACGCAAGGCTTCAAGGAACATGACAAATCAGGAAAGCATGACACCACCAAAGAAACAGAGTAATTTTCCAGTAACCCACCCCAAAGAAATGGAGAATTCAAAACAGTTGTTCTAAGGAAACTCAATGAACCACAAGAAAACATAGAAAGATAATTTGACAAAATCAGAAAAACAATATATGAACAAAACAAGAAGTTTAAAGGGAGATAGAAGTCATAAAAAAAGAATCAAACATAAATTTTGGAGCTGAGAAATACAATGAATAAAATGAAAAATTGCACCAAACAGCAGCAGCTGCAGACCAGATCAAGCAAAAGAAATAATCTGTGAAGTAGAAGACAGGTCAATTAAAATTATCCAGTCAGAAAAGAACAAAGAAAAAAGGCAGAAAATGAGCAAGGAAAAACTACAAGAACTACAGTAAAAAAAAAAAAAAAAGTCTATCCATCACTGGAGTCCCAGAAGAAAAGAGGGTGGTAAAAGAAATAGAAAGCTTAGTTAAGGAAATAATGGCTGTGAATTGCCCAAATCTGATGAAAAATTTAGACAGCCAATTTCATGAAGCTCATCGGTCCCTCCAAAATCTCAGCCTCAAACCATCTTCTACAAGACACACTATAATAAAACTGTCTAATATCAAAGACAAAGTGAGAATTTTCAAAGCAACAAGAGGGGGAAAATCCTCACATATAAAGGACCCCTAATAAAGCTATTAATGCGTTTCTCGGGAGAAACAGGAGAGAGTGGCCAGGTCAGGAGAGAGTGGGATAAAATATTCAATGTTTTCAAAGAAAAAAACTGCCATCACGAATACTTCATCTATCTATCTATCTATCTATCTATCTATCTATCTATCTATCTATACTTCATCCAGAAAAACCGTCCTTCAGAAAAGAAGGAAAGATGAAAGTCTTTCTCAAACAAATTCAAGCTGAGGGGTTAATCACCACTAGATCTTCCCTACAAGAAATGCTGAAGGAGTTCCTCAAGCTGAAAAGAAAGGATGCTAATTAGAAACATGAAAACTTAAGAAACAAATCATCACATTGTATACTTTAAATATACTACAATTTTATTTGTCAATTATTCCTTAGTAAAGGTGGAGGGGGGGAAGACTTTCCTGATTTCTCATGGCCCTTTTTACTCCCCCCGCCCATAACCCTTACTTCATAGTATTCCTTTAACAAACATCTCCTAAACACCAATCAAACATCAGTTTCTGTTGAAAGTATGGAAATAAAGCCCCAAGTAATGCATACTAAATTCTTAGGATTGCCTACTACTTGTTTGTGATTTTCGGTAGGACCTGAAGTTCCAGAATGGCAGAAATCCAATCTTTCCTATTTGCACCTCAATCTCCAATGGGTTTGACAAATCACAGGCTCTTCGTAAGTTCTGTTCAATGAATATTGTTGAGTGAGAAAAGCAGACCACTTCAGCAGATAACAGAACCTCTTAGCCTCAATTAAAAAAATTTTTTTCTTTAGTTAAATTTTACTATTGTTAAATAAGCCAGTGACCACCTAAAACACCTAAATGTTTCTTTATAACAAAATTTCAAACACCTATGATGTCATATGGACTTGAGTGCTGTGTCAAAGCAAAAAACAAAAAAAAGAGGAATATAGTTAGAGAAAATGCACTTGGTGTCTCCCATTCTTTCCCCTTTCTGAGGAATAAGCTAAACAGCAGCCAGCACACAGATAATAAAGATGTATATTTTTTAAATGTCTTTGGGGACACCTGGGTGGCTCAGTCGGTTAAGGGTCTGACTTTGGCTCAGGCCATGATCTCATGGTCTGTGGTTTGAGCTCCGCATCGGGCTCTGTGCTGACAGCGCAGAGCTTGGAGGCTGCTTTAGATTCTGTCTGTCTGTCTCTCTCTCCCTCACTTTCAAAAATAAGCATTTTAAAAATAATAAAAATAAAAATGCCTTTGAATATCAATTACATGACACCATATGGCAATACGTTTCTATTCCCAAGTCTACATGACACCAAAGGCAAGTAATAACATGCTTTGGGGTTTGGGTGATTCATCTATCAGGTGGATTTGAGGCCCCAATTTTCCTATGGTTTCTCCTCCCAGGATGAAGGCGGAAACTAGCCCAAAGCCACCCATCCAGAGCTCCGCAACAGAGAGCGCCAAACAGCACGCTTTGCGGCTAACCAGCATTCTACCTAATGCCTGTTAAGTTCCTTCCCTCTGGGAGCCTACTACCAACTCCACTTGATAAGGACAGCTCAGAGACCACACTACACACCTGTCAGCTGGGCCACACAAAGGCTCACTCACACTGCTCATTTTCACGTTAACTCTGGATTTCTTTTTATTTTTCCCTATTTCTCTTCTACTATGTTTGTTTAATGGACCCCTGCGAGCTATTCATGGAAATTCATAAAACTAGGAGGAAAACTGATTACTAAGATTTATGAGGTTGTGATGATTTGTTCACCTCTTAAGGAAAGAGGCAATCAATCACATTTTGAAAGGCTGGACAATCACGTCTGCCTGTATTTATATGATATCATAAAGCTGTTTTCTTGAAGAACCACTGAGCTACCAACTTCAAGATGAGGCTGGCTTCTTCTATGAAAAGATTTTGAATAAGGATTTTTAGAAGCTAGTGTATTTGTCAGAGCCATGTTCAGTGGAAAAGAAAATCAATAGCATAATTACTTTGACTCAATGTAACTTAACTTTTTTTTTAAGTTTATGTTTTATTTATTTTTGAGAGAGAGAGAGAGTGAGTGTGAGCAGGGAAGGGGCAAGGAGAGAAGGAGAGAAAGAATTCCAAGCAGGCTGCATGCCATCAGCATAGAGCCCAGCACGGGTGTCGAACCCACAAACTGTGAGATCATGACCTGAGATAAAATCAAGAGTCGGACACTTCACCAACTGAGCCACCAAGGTGCTCCAATATTTCAAGGGAGGGTGGACGGGCTGGTGTAAATTTAACTCAAGAATGGGGAAGGTGGACAGGCCAGCTGCCACCCAGTGCTTCATTTTTGTCTCAGGGACCTTCCTCCAAATGAGGTGGTTCCAAACACCTCTCAAATCAAAGCCAAAATCCAGAATCAGCACACCTTTGTTTCTACTAGCACAGTCTGAGGGCCTCTTTCTCCAAGCCTCCCTGCCTCCTCTGGCCCCCATGGCTGGGGTTTCCAAAGCTGAATCTTCAGAAGAGAAGGTGGCAGGTGATACGGCTATTCCCAGGAGAACAGGAAGAAAGAATGGTCCCTCTGCCTCAAGTACTTAAGTTTAAGGTCCGGGTGAAGCCACCTGTCCAAGGCATTGGTGCCTACTTAGTAAGAGTCCCTGCTGGCCTTGAGTTCTTCCCCCACGACTCCCTTTCTTTGCAGTGCCAGCCCCCATCTTGCCCCAGGTGCAAAGCTCATGGTAGGAGGGGCAGAAGGCAGGCCCTGTTACCTGTTCAGCTCCTGGTTAGAAAGGCCCAGCCATGTTTATCAGAGGAAAAAAGTTGTTTGCTCAACACACACACACAGAGTTTCTTGTTTTTTCTATCTTTTGCATCTAACAGGTTACAAACTTTATATTTTATGCATCTTATCAACTTGGCCTGTTTTCCAACTTACATTCTTCTTTACAGAATCCATATTTAAAATATCCTCTGATTTTTGCCTCTATCTTGTAAGCTACCAGTTCATCTATCTACAAATTCCATCCATTCTTTTTGTTTTCTATTTAGAAGAATTGACTATTTTCAAATACATATTAAATAAAGCAGAGATACAGAATACATATCATACAAGGTATGTAGCAATTAAAAATCTATAGAATTAAGTGGGCCAAGAATATCTGAATGATGATTGAACTGTTATCATAGACCCTGTTTCCTATTTTAGATCTACAGTTCACAGCATCAAGCAGTCATTCCATTAGAATATCTCTACTGGACTAGTATTTGCAGCCCAATATTTGCTTCTTCAAAAGTCTGAACCATTTTAATAGAGTTCTGGGTAGGGCCACCAGCATGATATTCAACTGAATTTTTTTTTTTTACAAGGTCATCAAAACAGTTCCTAGTGGTTGCATTCAGTCAAGACTGATTATTTGGTTTAAGAGAAAACTTGTCAAGGAAATTCTTACTCACTAACCGCAGTGATGTCAAGAAGAGGATTTCCTATTCCAAAATGATTATTTTCACTAATGGACATCTTAGCTTCAACTTCCTGCCCCACACCACAGCACCTGCATCTGATGCTCTGTATTCACACAAGCAGAGACAGGAACCACAGCAAAAGCTCCTCTGCTCAGGCATTTGGTGACAGAGAATGTGTCCTCATACACCCCGTTTTGCTAAACATGTACTGTGGGCTTTGTACTACGTTAGATGTAACCAGTTCCCTACCAACCAATGAGGGGCTCACAAGAGCTCACAGTATAGCTTGGAAACTGACAAGTAAATAAATCATTATAACAAAGTGTTAAATTGCTAAAAACGAAGTTGAACCCTGCCCAAACTGAGAAGTTCACAATTTGGCTACATGAAACCAAATGCATGAGTCATGTCCATTTCTAACTGTTAGCATTAAAGGGGATTCAATCTTTAACAGAAGAAAAGAGATGTAGGAAACTCCAAATATGAATAAAAGGTCTATTTTTCAGTACATGAAAAAAGGGTAAGGATAAGTACAAAATGTGAGGTACTGGTCAGCCTTTTCTCTTATGCTCTTTTGAAAACTTTCCCGTTGTAAGCACTATTCCATCTCATCAAATGCTTAGTACTGGAAAACATCTGATGAGTGTAGTCGTGTAAGACATCATCTTACTAGAGGATCTGCACACTGATATGTCTCTCATAAAAGCCTTAACTCACTATCATGAATTACTAATTTTAGATTATCAAGCATCTATTAGTTTTATCTCTAAAGTTGAATATTTTGCCCTGATTTGTTCACATGAAAATACTCAGGCACTCATCAACTCTGTCTAGATGATACACTGGTCCAAGTCACATGCATTCAGAAGAAAATTAATTAATAGACTATAGTTTTTAATCTAAACATTTGTGACATAGATTCATAATAACAAAATCAAAATGATCACTTTATGTGAAACTACTACCATCAGAAATTACGGTAATTATGGGGGATTTAATTATATTTTTTTAATGTCCTGAACCATATTTATGTTATCTGGTTTTCCTTTTCAGAAGAAAACTCAGGCCTCTGCTAAGGCAGGTTTTATAGATATAGCTTAACATATTCACATCTTTAACTAAGTATATATTTATATTCCTCAACTAAGTAAAATCTTTGCATGTGGTAAGATTTCAACCTTTAAAAAGCAAAACCCCAGACAAGCAGCAAGTAGATAATCTGTAATTCAAGCAGCTGCTGCTAAGAAAAAATTTAATAAATACACTTGAGATGAAACTAATGGAGTAAAAAGCAACTTTTGACTTATAAAGCAGAGTCCTCCAAGTACCCCTCAGATTGGAAATTATACTAGCAGAGGTTTTGTTGCTCACCTTCTAGAATAAAGTAAAACAAAAAAAAGTGTCTAATTTTATCCCTGGAATATTCAAAGCCCAGATATACCTGTGCTGGGATTCTGGGAGCTAAGGCCAAGGTGAGGTGAGTCAGAGTTCTCAAAACATAAAGGAGATCAAAAACCACCTCCTAGGAAAGTTGGAATTTTAAGTCTAGATCAAGCATCTGACCAAAGCTTGACCATAGAGGTGAAAACTCTGTACAAATCATTGGGATGGTCCTCCAAGCACAAAGACAGAAGCAGGGGAGATGTGTGGAAGGAAAAACAGAAACTCCCTGACTTGACTCTTCATAGTCGTAACTTCACTGTGTGGGGAAAAGAAGCCAAGACAGAGCAGATTTAAACAGACGAAGCCTTTGTGGCAGAAGCTTCCTAGAATGCACTTTGAGAGAAAATGCCCCCAATTAAGATCACTAGTAGGTGAAGTTCAGGAAGTCCAAAGAGATAAAGTAAATATTAAATTTCCTTCAACTTTGTTCAACAGATTTCATTTCCCAAAGTTCCATATGAATTTGGTTTCACTAAACTTAATCCCAAATGCAAAGCTTCAGTTCATTAAAATAGCAACACCTAATGCTTTCTGAGGCTAATTCAGATTATTTCAAACCTTCAGCAAAACCCTTTTAATAGTTTTAAGCAAATTATACATCAAAACTGCTATTGGGGCTGCCTAGCAACAAAGCTAATTGCATAACATAAATTCATTTTAAATCCTTAGGAAAGCAGATCTTTATTCAAGTATGAACCCGCCCCCCACACACACAAAGTTTAATATATGGTATTGAAATACCATATAAAGTATCTTATTATACTATCATATTTAACATACAAATATATGTGAAAAATCACTTTACCTCTGAAAATTGTGTATTAATCACAACTAATGCTTAATAAATCTCCTTGCTTACCTTTTTATCCAGACCCTCCATGTCATTGCGGGTTTTTTGAGTTGTGAACTGGAGTTGATATCCTTTGAAACCATAAACATCTCTTTATGGCATCATCCTTAGAAGTATCTGTCCTGCTGGGTAGTACAACCATCATTTCCATGGCACTGACTTTGATGAAAATCCTTCAAATTAGCCATGTCCTTATATGACATGTTCTTATAAGAATGGAGACCATAGTCATCTTACCTGTTTTGGAAAAGTATGTGCTTACAGACTAAGAAATCTACAGTAATCTGTAGAAATCTACAGTAAAAATCAAGAATATTCATAGCCAATGTCACTGGACTATTTTTTATAAGACTAAGATAAATCCTAAAATCTTATTTTACTATCATTAATATTAATAGATCATCCTATGGTAGTGATCATGCCTTCATTAATATCAAAATCATTTTACTGGCATGTTCTCTATCATGAAAACAAGACAAAAGTAAAAATCAAATTTGATTATAGCCTAATATAGTACAATTTCTGACGTGACTAGTTTTTATTTGGAAACTTTGAATATTAGGCATTTTCCCTTCCAATCTATAAGTTTTTGTGATGTGATGATAAATAATTAATGCCTATTAAGTTACTGTGCTAAGAATTCATTAGCGTTCAATAAATACTCATTGATAACAATTTTTTCCTCCTCAGTATATGTTAGCACCTAAAGGTTTTCATCTATTCTTTATTATTCATTTGAAAAAAAGATTTTAAATAAGTTTATTTTACTCTGCACAGCTTCAAATACATAAAAAGCACTTTAGTGCAAAATCTAGTGCTTTTTTTTTTTTGTTAGTAAGCTTTAGACTTTAATGTACTGGTTTTTCCTAAGCCTGCATGTTGGCCTGTGAAATGGCTCATTCTATCTACAATCATTTAATTATTTTTTAAACCAATATAGAAGCGCCTCACTCTGATGTTTTAATTCATTCTTTCAGTTTATACTAAAGATATATAAGATAACCTCACCCCTCCCATTCTGTCATGACTGATAAAAGCTTAAAATAATCTATTAGGGAAAGGCAGCACTAGAAACCTGAGTAATGTCCTCATTTTAAAGACATTTTTGATATACGGAATTCAGAAAAAAAGATGTTATCATCCCTATGACATTTCAGAAGTCTCCAATAACTTACAACATTTTCTACTTGGCAAACTGAACAAGGTATTTATGAAACAAAAACCACCAAAAACCCTGGCTAGACTATGACCAGCCAATCTGACCATGAGTAGATCGACCACTGGTTTCTGATGAAACTTTTGGGAACCGTTTTCAACCACAACAGTGGGAACAATAAACGGACAT
The DNA here is from genome assembly GCF_006229205.1 of Suricata suricatta. Classification (NCBI taxonomy): domain Eukaryota; kingdom Metazoa; phylum Chordata; class Mammalia; order Carnivora; family Herpestidae; genus Suricata; species Suricata suricatta. Next base: position 65,526,518 of record NC_043703.1, on the reverse strand, counting down.
GGTGAGCAAACTGGAGTATTTGAGAGCCATCCCTTCAGTAGCACGTTGATGAACACAGCCAGAGTATTAAAAGGCTATAGAATTTAAAGTTGAAAAGCCAACATAATTCTCTCTACCATTCTCTGAGGATGTGCCCAAACAAAGTCTGAAGCACTCTTAACATCAAAATAAATATAAGCCTATTTCCACCTTCAGAATAGTAGGACCATTTGTGGGGATCATTCCAACCAGGCCCTCTCAGACACATACTAATACTGGACCTCCTCAGGGCTTTCTGTAGCTCCTCAGCGCCTCTATGATAAACTTCAAGCTCATCTATGCCTTCCAGTATATTCACATCTCTTCTATATAGTACAGGTTTCTTGTGAACAATCACCATTTTCAACCCATCACCAAAGATAAGAGTGTGCAATACTGGAAGAAAACTGAGCTATGGTGTGCAGCTCAACAGCACAAACTGAACAAGAAGCTGACTTTGTTACTCCCTGGAAATTTAGTAAGAAATAGGATTTTTCAAGTCAAGGAAGAATTATTTTGCTTTTCTTTTCGGTCTCTGTTGTGTTTCTTTCTGTCATGTTTCTTCCTGCGCTGTGCATTTCTTCCTGAATGTGTAAGAGAAGGTCTATGCCACTGGAAGCAGGGTATTACAGTACTTAACAGAGAGCTCTCTAGATTAAGATGATTTAGGCTCAAATGCTAGTTCTACCATTTTTTTTCTATAAAATATTGGAAAAGTGTACATTCAATATCCTCTTCTGTAGAATGTGGATAAGTAACACCATCTTGTAAGGTTGTTGTGGAAATTGTGAAAGAGCACATCAAATTCTTGGCACAGGAGCTGGCACATAATTGGTGCTCAAAAAAATGGTAGTTACTCCTGCTAATGCGCTTGATGCATGTTGGTGCTCAGCAGGTGCTGATAGGATGGACAGGTGAATGCATTATCAAAATAAAAGAACAGTCAGTGCCGACAGGCAAATAGCTCCGTTGACACAGACACAAGGCTTCAATTCAACCTATTCGCCATCATTGATCTGTCTGGAAAGATTCTGAATGCCAGAAAATTTGAACCAAAAGATATGCAGAAAAACACCAGCCCAGCAGACCACTGCAAGAGAACTGGGATAATCCAGCAGTTCAGTCCTTCCAGTGCTAAACCTTTGAATTCACACAATGTTTGAAAAGTCATTCCATAGAAATCCCTCCATTCATAGGAGTTTTCTCTTACTGTTTCAGGACTGGATATTTAAAACCACCTAAAAATCTACCAGGCTAATAATGATATGTTTCATTTTTATCACAAAGCACTGGCAGGTAGGTATTATTATCTCCAATTTATAAATTAAACTGAGAAAAAGTTCTGATAACTTCTCCCAATCATATATCTAGCAAGGAGTAGAGCAAAGTCTCAAATCAGACTTTTGGCGTGATTTGATTATTACTTCAACAAAAAGCATGTTTAATACCTACTGTGTGTCAGGCACTGTTTAAGTACTATGGATATAAATATAACTATTACAACATGACTCCATCAAAATGTTTATGATTTAGTATAAGAGACAGAGAATGACACTCAAAACCCTCCTACCATGTTCTAAGTGGCTTATGAAAAATGTGGGTTCTTGGGTCCCACCCCAGATCTCAGATTCAGTGAGTTTGAGTTATAGGCCAGGAATCGGCACTTTTAGTGAGTCTTCCTGGGGTAATTCAGACCACACCTAGAAAAGGTTTTAATGGGGGTAAGTCCAGGAACAGAAAGAGTTCCTTGGAAGATGATTCTTACACTGGGGATTAAAGGACCCACTAGAGTTACCTAAGGAGAAAGAATGGGAATGGAGAGAGAATCATTCTGACCGAATAACAAAATTGACCAAACTTTTGAGAGATGAAGTTCATTTGTGAATATGTGGCAGTTCAGTGTAACTGACGGGAGTAGAGGGGAAAGGATTTATAGGTAACTCTGGAGGCAGACAGGCCCAGACTCCTAGAGGCCCTGTGGATTACCTCCAGAGCTGGGGAACGCAGAGGCCAGGGCAGCTCCGGATGACTGGAAGCAGAGGACCAGGTGGCATGCGCATGGGTTGCTGCCTCTCCTGCCTCAGATTCCTGGTCCATGCCATCTACAGAATTGTGGAAGTTTATTCCTGAATAATTAGATTGCCGTTGGAATGGCCTGTTTCAGTTAAAATGTGTCTCTAAGGAGGATTTGAACCAAGCCAGGAGCAAGCTTCCACATACAAAACACACATTTTAAGATGAAATGGTGAATTTTCAAATTGCTTTTAAGTCAATACAGCCTAGAAAGCTGATGAAAGCACAGTCAAGGCAAAACCCAATCAGGAGCTCTTAATTTTCTAAACTTGACCTCACAGATCTGAAGGTCTTTCCCTCAGGGATGCTGAGCACATGTGAAATCCTTATACCAAAGACCCTGTCCTGCATAGAGGCCTCCTTAATCTAAACCACTGTTGATATTCCCCAGGCTCCACACAGAAAGAGCCAGCCTCACACACCAACCACTATCCTCCATTTCAGTCATGAGGAATGACATCTGGGCTCATTACTCTTTGGTTTGAGGAAAGTGAATTTAATGTAATAAACTTATCTTGACAGAGAGGAAAAATGACACAAAAACTTGTGACACAGCATAGTTTTTGATCATTAGGCAAAGTCAGCGGGCCAACTCTGAAGTCAGAGGGGTGGAGTGGCTCTATTCAAGCCTTCTGTGAGACAAGAGAACAGCAAGGTTAGACTCTGTGAGTGGCTAGGAGGATCCTGTCCTGTCCCCTCTTGCCCCAGGAAAGGCCAGGATGGGAGACTTCAGGAATGCAGGAGACGTCACCTCACCAGTCACCTGTCTCATGGTGCTTCTCAGTAGGACACTACTGGCTTTTTCTTTTCTGGTCAATTCTTTCTTTTGTAAGACTTTACCATTTACTCTAAAATATTGGTCATTCCAACACCTGCATACTAAATGCCAGAAGTGCCCCCCACCCCCAATCATTACAACAACCAAAAAACACCTCCCATGTTTCCAAATGCTCCCTAAGGACAGTGGCATCGCTGGAGGAGTCCCATTCAGTAGAATTTTAGATCCCTGGGGACTTTAAGGGCTTTCGTGGTTCCAGATCCCCTTCTGGTAGACAAAGAAAGTGAAATCCATTGCAGACTTTTTCAAGTAGGAACAGGGCCAGAACTTGATTTTCATGGCAAATATTCAGGCAAATATCCCCCAAATCTTGGTGTTGTGAAACTCTAAAGAGTCCCCAATTTCCCTCTGATATCTCTCATTCATACAATCTAAAAACTTTCTCCCGAGCAAAAGGCAAATGTAAATCTCTAGCAACTTCTCTCTTTGGTAGTATGTGTCAGTCCACTTTTTCTCAAACTTAATGTACTGGCTGGTCCTGAAGCCAACAGGCAAAATGTATGCTGGGCATGAGAGGAAATCCCAGGCACTGTCAGATGGAGAGTGTAGGCAAGATTAAAGAGAAAAAAAAATGTATATATATATGTATATATATATATATATATATATATATATATATATCTGTATATATATGTAAATTGAGAGAGAGAGAGAGAGAGAGAGAGACATATCCTCATGAAGTTTCAGAATACCAAGGATGAAACAATAATTTAATAGCCTCTAGAAAGGTGGAAGAAAACAAATTTTTTCAAAGGAATAATAACCAGATTGACATCATCACTCTCATCAGAAATACTAAATTTGAGTACCAATAGAACCAGGAAATACCACTGCCTAGCAAGCAAAAAAAATCTCCATCATTATTCAAGGGAAAAAATTAGAAATTAAAATTCTTGGGGTGACTGTGTGGCTCAGTCAGTGAAGTGTCCAACTTCGGCTCAGGTCATGATCTCACAGTCCGTGGGTTCGAGCCCCACATTGGGCTCTGTGCTGACAGCTCAGAGCCTGGAGCCTGCTTCAGATTCTGTGTCTCCCTCTCTCTCTGTTTCTCCCCCACTCACCCTCTGTCTCTCTCTCTCAAAATAAAATAAAGACATAAAAAAATTTCAGGAATTAAAATTCTTTATCACTCAAATGAGATGAAATGAAATTCATACTTACATATAATGTACATATGTACACATATATGTGCAGTAAAAATGTTTACTTACCTCCTGTACAAAATAAAATACTCCAAGATGTATTCTACCAAAAACAATTAAAAGTCCAAGAAAGATACTGGTTTCACTATATAATTGTACTAACCCAGGAGATCAGTAAAAAGAAACTGAAGTCCTGCCTACGAGCCATACAACATGCCTATAATTAAATATATATATAATGTATGTACACATACACACAATGGAATATCATTGAGCCACGAGAAAGAAGGAAATCCTGCCATTTGTTTTGTAACAACATGGACAGATCTTGAGATAAGTAAAATAAGGCAGATAAAAGAAAGACAAATACTATGTGATCTCACTTCTATGTGGAATCCACAAAAGTCAAAGTCATAGAGTCCAAGAGTGGAATGCTGATAAACAGGGCTGAAGGGGGTGGATGTGGGGAGATGTTGGCCAAATTTGTACAAATTTCCAGTTATAAGATGAATAAGTTTGGGGGATCTCATGTGCAGCACAGTGATTATAATTAACAGTGCTGTTTTATATGTGTACAAGTTGCTAAGAGAGTAAATCTTAAAAGTTCTCTACACAAAAAAGAAATGGTAATTATGTGACATAAGGGCAGTAACTAATGCCACTGGGGTAATGATTTTGCAATATATAAGTGTATCAATATACAAGTGTATCAAATTAACAGATGGTACATGTTACATAGTATTATGTGTCAATTGTGTCTCTTTCCTACTAAACCAAGAAATCCCTAAGGTGGAAGGGGGTGGGTGACATAAACAGCAACAGATAATCAGTCTTCACAGAAGAGTAGAAATCAGGACCAGGGACTACACAGCTACTATAAGAGGTTATAAATCTGGCTGAGCATCAGGCTCCCGGCAGATAGCCTACACAGTGCTCCCACACATCAATACTACTACTAGTTTTCAAATGTATTAGATTCTATTGTAATTAAGTAAATTCCTATATATTTAAAAGTATTATTAAATAGTATCTTGTATTCTCTCAATTAATAAATATTAGAATATATTCCTTCCTATTGAGACGTGCACAATTTTTTTAATTGTTAAAGTGAGATTTGCATACAGGAAAAGTTAAGAACTACTGTGTTAACAAGTATTGGAGGCCCCATTCCCTGACCACAGTGGATTAAACCAAAGGATAAGGGAGGCAGGCAGTATGGAGGGGCCCAGGCCCACCAGGGAAAACTAAAAACACTCTTCTAACTCTTGTGTTAAACATCAAATACAGTATTTTATAAAAGTGAACAAGGAAGTTACATATTAAAACTTCTAAACTTAAAGGACAATTTATAGTCTCTTCCAGGAATTACAAATTATCAAAAATGATTTTAAAAGAAATTGAAAAAATGAATGTTCTTTGAACACAATACTGAAAAAGATAATAAATTGCCACATTCCAAAAGGGTTTTCCCTTCAAAGAACAGATTTAATAATATTTAAACTGTTTCACAGAATTGAAAAACACAGTTTTCCAACTAATTTTTCAAGACTAGTATACCCCAAATACACAAACTGGACATGAACAAAAGATATTTAAGAAAATCCTAGGGTGATATGACTTACGAATACAGTACAAACACACAATACCTTAAAAAATAATAAGTTAGGGGGACCTGAGGGGTTCAGTTGGTTAAGTGTTCAACTCTTGCTTTCAGTTCAGGTCACGATTTCACAGTTTGTGAATTGGAGCCCCACGCTGGGCTCCGTGCTGAGAGTGCTGGGGCTTCTTGGGATTTTCTCTCACTTCCTCTCTCTCTGCTCCTCTCCTACTTTATAAATAAATAAATAAAACTTCAATAAAATTTTTAAATAAAAAAATAATAAATTAACTTCACCCTTCTGTTAAATAATACTAATATAATGGCAAGTAGGGCTTATTATAGGGTGTTTTAATTTTAGAAAAAATCTACATGAACAGATCAAAGGAGGAAACTTCATAGATTATTTTGAAAGATGACAAAAAACACTTAATAAATTTCACCTCACTTTCATGATGGAGGAATTATATTTTAATACTAATTGACTGAGCAAAGACAAGGTAAGACACCATAAATGAATTCAATAATACTTTTAAATGAATTTGACTTCCCTTAATCACAAAAGCTAATTTGATAATGGGTGACAGGGAGAAGACTTGGGCAACAGTACAGTAAAGCATTAGAAGGGTTGCTATTAATTTCAAGAGTAAAATAAACTCTGTGTACCCCAAGTTGTGCTGAAGTGAAAACAAACCCCACATCTCAGGTTTTTACAAGAACATGAGTTTATTGCTCACACTTCATAACAATGGCTTGTCAAATTTGGCTTTGCCCCATACCATATTTTTGGTTCAAATAATCCACTTCCTGGTTCTTTTTCATACAAATATACACAAGCGCATAGAAATCTTCATGGAGATGTTCACTGGATATTATTTATAATGATAAACTTTTGAAAATACAGTAAAACCTTGGTTTGAGAGCTTAATTTGTTCCAGAAACATGCTTGTAATTCAAAGCACTTGTATATCAAAGCAAACTTCCCCACAAAAATAATGGGAACTCAGATGATGAGTTCCACAACCCCAAATATTCATATAAAATTAACACAATACTGAAATATAATATAAAATAATAAGCAAAATACAAAATATAAAGGAAAATAAACAAATTAACCTGTAATTCCTTTGGAAACCTTTGTAGCTAGTGTGAGGGAAACGAGAGAGGAGAGTTATTGTGTAGCACGACTTTCATTATCCCTAGTGGAGTCACTGCTTCTATTGGCTCAATGGAATCTTTTTCATTTTGTTCAACTTTAGCAAGGAACCTATCCAGTCAATGACCTAGAATGAAGCAAAGCATTCCTAAGCTCACTCTTGTATGGAAAAGCAGAGGATTGTCCATAGGTGCTTTGAAGTGACAAAAATTACACTAGTGCTAGTTGTGGGCACCTTCCAATGTTCTGAAAATCGCGATTTCTGCCAAACACTGTGGCCTGAGACTGAGCATCCAAGCTTGGGAGATGATCATCCACAATCCTGCAGTAAGAAACACAGAGACAGAGAGGCACAGAGAGAGGGAGAGAGAGAGAGGGACAGAGAGAGAACCATGGGCTCACTTGTGATCACGTGACATTCGGCATCACATACTACTCATATTGCAAGACATCACTCATTTATCAAGTTAAAATTTATTAGAAATGTTTGCTCATCTGATAGAACAAGTTGCTCACAATCCAAGGTTTTACTGTAATTTAAAATCTATCACTAGGTGAATAATTTTAACAGTTTGGTAAACTCCTACTAGGGATCAAGGAAATTTATTTTTAGGAATTGATAAGATCCATGAATGCATTAGGAAAACTTCTGGAAAAAACAAGAGAAGTCATTCTGGGCAAGCTGTGGAATTGGAGAAGTGTGATGGAAATGTTCTCTTTTCTTTATACTTCAGTATTGCTTAATCTTATCGTATAATAAACATATTACAATTTATTTGAAATTTAATGAAGCAGTTTTAAATATTATATGCCTTTGCATTTCCTTGTCTTCTTTTTATTTATTTATTTATTTATTTTTAATACAGAGAGAGACAGAGCATGAGAGGGGGAGGGGCAGAGAGAGAAGGAGACACAGAACAGGAATCAGGCTCCAGGCTCTGAGCCAGCTGTCAGCACAGAGCCCGACGCAGGGCTCGAACCCACGAACGTGAGATCTGACCTGAGCCGAAGCTGGAGGCTCAACCGACTGAGCCACCCAGGTGCTCCCCTTGTCTTCTTAATTTGATGCATACTTCTATATATTCACTCTGATTGCCTTATCAAGTTATTGTACTTTTAGGAGATTTTATGTATATTCTGCTAGATTGTTACATAAAAGCTTAAAATGGTGATAACATCTTGTCTTTATAGATTATATTCTTCATCATAATATTATTACCTTCTAGATCTCATTTGATTCTTTGAAAATTGAATTCTAGTGATTAGAAATGTGTTTTGTCATTCCTGCTTTTATTTTGTTTGCACTTGTTGAGTGTACTTAGCCTCTCACTTTATTTGTGTCCTTTTCTAGTTACCTTGGTGCTTCTCCCAGATAATGTATAGCACTGATTTAACCAGTGTAACTGAAGGGGCACCTTGGTGGTTCAGTCGGTTGAATGTCTGCTCTTGGTTTTGGCTCATGCCCTCAACTCACAGTTGTGTGAGTTGAAGTACCATGTCGGGCCCTGCACTGATGGCACAGATCCTGCTTGGAACTCTCCCTCTCTCTCTGCCCCTCTCCCACTCATGCACAATCTCTTTCTCTTTCAAAATAAATAAATAAACTTTTAAAAATGCTTTTAGGGGCACCTGCGTGGCTCAGTCGGTTGAGCATCCGACTTCAGCTCAGGTCATGATCTCACGGGTAGTGAGTTTGGGCCCCACATCGGGCTCTTTGCAGACAGCTCAGAACATGGAGCCTGCTTTGGATTCTGTGTCTCCCTCTCTCTGTCTCTACCCCTTCCCCACACATACTCTGTCTCTCTCTCCTTCAAAAATAAATAAATGTTAAAAAAAATTTTAAATGCTTTTAAAAAGTATAACTGAAGCCAGAAACTTCAGAATTTTAACAAAATACCAAAACAGTGAGGTCAAGTCCTAAATAGCCAAATGTGGCTGGTGACGACCTTTTTGGGCAATGTAGATAGAGAACACTGCCATCACTGCAGGGGGTCTGAGTGGGCAGCATTGCTCTAGATGTCTGGTACATGTGACTAAGACTAGGTCATTTAATATGGTGACAAAAACAGTTACATGATGAAAGGCACTTGGTTCCTGAACAAGTCTTCATGGAACCACATGCTCCATAAACATTCTGAGACATTCACCTTGGACTCTTCTATTAAAGAGAAATAAACCTTTTTCTTGAGCCGCTATATTTTGGGGTCTCTTTGTTATAGTAAGTTTCAATTAAGTTTTACCTCAGTTGTCAATGATCCTGTTTTCATATGCCTTTCTGCTCCTTTTACCTAATCATGGTAAAGGTAATGGTAAAAGGTATGGTAAAAAAAAAAAATGCTTCAATAATAGTAAACTGTGCCCTTCTATCTGCCCATCTCTCCATCCCAGAAGATAGTCATCCATGAAAATAGTTCACATTATAGTATTAATGCTAGCATGTCCTGTGTTAACCTCTCTCAGAATCATTTTTTAATAATAGGAACCCCAGCAATAAGGGTGAGAAGGAATCCCTGCTGGAGAAATTTAAGCATTACCAAAATATCAGTAGAGAGATAATGGGAATCTAAAGCTCTCTTGTCATTTCCCCATACATTCAGGGTTGACTCCTCTGCATATGAGGGCAGCATTCAAATTCAGGGTTTAATTGCAAAACTTTCTATGACAATAAAGGAAGAGAAAAGTCCATTTCTGTGCTTTCTCTTTGTATATTCTCAGAGATTTAATACTGAACAGGGTAATCCAACTCTTCTCAAGCATCACCGTTCCATGGTTATAAAAGAAGCCACATTACATTTATATCCTTCTTAGATCCATGAAGGAATTTTGCTCCTGCAGGAATTTCAGTAATTTAAAAAGCACAATACCCTGCATACAAGAATCACGCAATAAATATTTATTTGCACAGTCTCCATAAGGTGACTAGTCAGCCAGTAACCTCTTTTGATCTGAATCAAGAGGCTCTCACTGACTAGCACTTTTCTCTGCCAGCATCTACTCACCCAAGGCCGTAGCTATGGGCCATCTTTATTACCACAACAGCCAATACAAAATGAGGAGAAGCCTCCTCTCCTCTGTGTTAGAGGAGGGGGTAAGGTACTTAGGCATGGTAGAGGGGCCCACACAGCAGGGTTGTTGCATTATCTCCACTCATGAATATGCTTTGTTGCTGAGCCTGAGCCTGGGTATACTGGCCAGATCTTAGGGCAGAGTTCTCCCAAAGGGATTTCATCATCCCTTATTACAACATGACTTCTACTGGCCAACTCCCATCCTCATTTCCTAGCTCCCTTCCTTGGGCTCACCCAATCTGTCCAAAGTGGATGTGGTTCGAGTTTTATTTCCTCCAGGAGCCCGTACATAAGTCTTACATTGATTGCATCTTATACGTGTTGGCCAGTCATGATGTAGCTGTCCCTTACTATCTTGATCAGAGTTCTTCAGATTTTCTCACTTCAGTTAAGTGACATGCACTGCTCTATCAGCATGTTGAGTTGAATTGCCATTTAGAATGTCTTTAGGAAAATTGTAATATGATTCAGCTTTGATAGGAACTGCTATTGTGCACAAAGAAAAGGTGGTAAAAAGCAAAGCGATATAAATTTGACTTTAGTAAAACAAAAATTTGTCATTTGTGAATGACTGAAATTTCATATTTTCTTGTAAAAACAACAACCAAGTGCTTTGTAGGAATTAAGAAAGGAAGAGAGCCACAAAGAAATGAATCTATGTTACATTTTATTACTGAGATGTGGGAAACAATTGACGATTACACCCAAGCAACACATATGAAGAAGAAATAGAAATAGCCAAAACCATCAGAATGGGTGAAGAAAATTTTAGAGGCAGATTCACAAGATTCATGCATCCAGCAGGACTAGTACTAAGGCAGCAGATACAATTTGGTCAGACACTTCCTTCTGACTTTGAACACGAACTACTTAACTTCCAATACAAGTGATTTAATTGAGAAAAACATCAAATGGAATTTAATCGAATCGGAAACCCTAATGAAACTCAGCATGCTTTGAAAATTACATTTTCAATGCCATGAAATCAAGAAGTCAAAATAGTGAATTTGGGTTACAAAAAGTGACTTATCACATACTATACAAGATTACCAATGGTCAAAACTTAGGCTCTGTATTTAACTATAAACCACAAAAATCTAAGAATAAGAAATTTACCCCCCCTCCAAAACATTAATTCTCCTCAAAAAGAATATATGACAGCTGAGCAGGTGGAGGATGGGGGGGGGCTAAACTCTGCCAGCAAGGACCACAAGCACTAAGTAACCCATCAAGTATGTTCATTGTTGATGTTTTTGAGACATGCATGTAAACTGTTATAGCAAGGATAAATTGATAGCATCAAATCTGGTGGTAGTTTGGGAGAAAAATCCCATAGAAAATAATCAAGGATTCTTTAAGAAGAATCCTTGGGGGCAAAGAGAATGATATTGTCAAGAGAAACACAGGCCCTGATAGTTCTGAATTGAAAGTCTTTTCAAAGAGTCAGACACTGAATGGGAAGAGTTTTAGGAATACTTTAACCAATCCATTTCATTTTATTTTCCTTCTAAAAGGAAAGAGTGACACATGATTTAAAAAAAAATTTGTTTAAAAGTCTCTTTAATATCTTTAAGAATAAAATAAAATTCAGACAGGAGCATTGTGCCATGGTTTAACTTAAAATGTCTTCTCTTTCTTACAGGAATAAGATAATGGTGCATCTTAGAATTAGAAGCACCTTTAATTTGATGAAATTTAGCACACTTTTTGGACCACTGCTTTTCTGGTTATTTGTAACAGTTTAGAAAACCTCAAATATGTATAACAAGCTTGACCATTTCCAGGAAGGGTGAAAACAAAACTCCAGACTCAATCCTAGCTTTGCTGAGATCATCTGGCTCCTCCAAGAATTGTGCATACGCACTCTGAAGGGTGGTTGCTCTCCTTCAGCACCAAACCATGGTCTCCTTATGGGGTTCTCCTTAAAGAATGGGAATATTTGGTGACAAAATAATGAAATAGCCCTTTACATTTACCACAGACACCTCCATATTGACATTTTTCCTACATTAAATAAGAATTTTATACTAAGCTCTCGATATGACACTAACTAGAACTTACTTTTGGTATGGTCTTGCTCTTTTCACTCCAAACTCAGCATCAATCAAAATATTAAACCTCAAGATGCTTAATTAGGCAGGCATAGTTTCATAATCTGTGTAAGAAATATAATAATCAGGTGAAGGCATAACAAAATGTACTCATTCTTTCATCGAATGTCATAGTGCTCACAGAAGCAGCCTGCTGACAAACACGATAAGACTATTTTTAGCACATCACCTTTTTAGAACATTTGTGATTGTTAATTATGACCATTTGGAGCTCACAGATGGTATATAAAATTGTAGTGTTCTGCTTTAGATAATGAGGATGGCAGTATAATAAATAAATCAATGTGAAATCAAAGGACATAGTTGGTGCACAGCATGGCATATTTGGTTGTTTACCACAGTACCTTGGTTGTTAATAGAGCATTATACTTGATTTCCAGCCACCATTGCATCTACCACTCTGATCTCCCTTTTACGTGGCTTGTATCACCTTACCTCTGTACTTACAATCTGTGGTGTCTCCTTTTTTGCTCCCTCATCAATACTGAGTTACTCCATTTGAATTCCAAGGCTCCATAATCAGACACAACTTTTCCCATTGAAATATTTTTCCATAGCCTTAAACAGGCAACTTTTCCCCAGTTGGTGCATTGTTCACCCTGGTTCCCTATGGTTTCTGCTCATTGCCCACTAATGATCTCCCCTCACCCCTGGGTAATGCCTATTTTCTTTCCTTCTGCCTATCAAAACTCTACCAGGTCTTAGCTTAGATCCAAGGATCTCTGCAAGGCATGTGTTTACTCTACCAAGTCTCATTTTCTCCCCTGAATTCCAAGTGCACAGTAAGTACCACATAGTTTTACATCAATTGTTCCCTGATTATGTCACTGTGTTGGTCTTAGCTCAACAAGATGGCAAGGCTGCAAGCAATGGAAAGCCCGACATGCTCTTATGTGGCTTTCCCACCACACCGAATGAAGATACAGATGAGAAGAGGAAGTGAAGATGGTTAATAAATACCTGTTGAGTGTCTGATTAATACAGAAATAATCTCCAGCAAAACGTCAAAAGATAACACTTGGAGATTCTCTTAAAATAGAGGAAGCTGAATGTAGTGGCTGGTATATACAGAATGTTTAATCATATAAAAAATCATTACTTAGAAATTTACTTTTCTGTAAACTGCCAAGGACCTCTCCAAGCTTCATGTCACAGCAATCTAAAGTTCCAGCACTCAGTTAATCAATTTAATAGTAGAGCTGTCCAAGGCTGAGGAAGACTACAGAATCAAAGGAAGGGATCTATTTTTTAGAGACCACAAGGTCTTTGTTAAAATATTCAGTGCTCCATTTCATGCCAATGTAAGTATTTGGCACAGTGTTTCAGTTAGGATTATTCCCTTAACACTTGATATTTCTATGACTGAGATGAGTAAAAAAATCACATTCATATATTGAGATATAAAATGTTACTTGGAAGAAAAATTATTAGATTTGATGAGCTACAAAATAATTTACATTTGGAAAACAAATTTTCAAAACAAAAGTTTGATATGAACTAATATAAACAAAATAGAAGACAAAGAATCCAAGCTAAAAGTGGTTCAGGAACTTCTATCTGTGAGATGGAAGGTAACTTACAAATTAACTGTAGCATCCATTTGTCACATTGTGTCATGATAAGCTATGTCTCAATGGCCCTAATTTTGTTGATGTATGAAAGATGTGAAGCCCCCTTGTCTTCCTAGAATGTGTGTGCATTCTTGCTGAGAAAATTGGAAGTATAAAATGCATACTCTGTGGTCGATTGTTTGCTTGAGAGAAATTAATAAATTGTGTGTATAAGAAAAGGCAGAGACTAATCTATTGAAAATCTAATTACTTATTAACACTCCCTACTCAAAATTTATCCTAAGACACCAATTTATTTGATAACTTTGATATTTTCCACCTCAGAATGAAGGAGATACATTGGATTTCAAGGTAGGCAGAACTGATTTTATTTCATTAATCCCCTGCCTCTTCTTTTCCTTCATATTAATTTTTTTCTGTAACCATTCACACAAATTTTGGTTTATTCTTTTCAACAGTCATACTTTTATTCTGTCTTTGAGAGACACTAGATGAGGACCTGAGTTGTTGGCACTGGGGGTTCTGACTAATAAGACATAGGGTTTCTTTTTTTTTTTCAATGGTTATTTTTGAGAGAGAGAGAGCAAGTGAGGGAGGGGCAGAGAGAGAGAAGGAGACACAGAATCCGAAGCAGGTCCCAGGCTCTGAGCTGTCAGCACAGAGCCTGACGCAGGACTTAAACCCACGAATTGCAAGACCATGACCTGAGCTAAAGTTGGATGCTCAACCGACTGAGCCACCCAGGCAACTCTAGGGTTTCTTTATATATGAAGTAGCACATGAGAGAGTTTTTGTGGCATTGAATGCAGTTAGAACAGCTGTTACAGGAAACTGATTTGCGCAGATGAATTTGATGGGAAGTCAGGACTAGCTAAAGTGCTACGATTTCCTATTGTCTCCTGTGTGAACATACATTTTTTTCCTGTATCTCTCTAGTCATTCTTTAGAAGACAAAAGATTCTATAAATGGAATAGCAGGTGTGTAAGTGTGGTATATAATTTGTCCTAATAGAGGTTTCCTTTTCTATAAGACTTTTGATGATTGAGTGCTTGATATGTGGCTTGTTTTTTAATTACAATCAATCATTTTCTCTTTGAAGTCATTCTTGTAACACCTCTACCACAATTTTTAGATCTGTGACAAATCATATATTCTGTACTAATTCAAAAATGTCTTTCATTGAATAGCTCTCTTGATATATTGTCTTAAAGAAGATACAAATAGCTGTGTGATCCCAAGGGTTGGCTTCACTTCAAACAGAAAAGAAATGAATCCCCTTATGCAAACTAACCCGTCTGTGACTGCTGTGGGGAGGGCTAATCTTAAGCCTATGTAAAACAGGTCAATTGCTATGGCTGGTAATGGGTCTACATCCCCATAACGTACATAATGTACAGTTATTTATTCTTGAATTCTCTTCAATAAAAGATGGCATTTATTTCTAAACTCCTGTTCAAATGCAAATAGGTCTGGAAGAGGTAATACACAGATCTAAATTCACACAAAGTAAAAAATATCTAATATAAACTGATATCAACTCTTTCCTAAGAAAATTTACTCATTATACAGTTGACTCTAAGAACTTGGAGGAATCCAAGATGAAAGGAGGAAAGGACACAAGCAATCTGGGATGTGCTGAGTACAAATTTCTCCTCATTTGCAATCTTGCCTAGCAACCCACTGACTGGGAGGTTGGCAGAATTACTCCTAAAAGGTTTCTTTTCTTTAATGTTTATTTGTTTTTGAGAGAGAGAGAGAAACAGAGTACAAGCAGGGAAGGGGCAGAGAGAGCCGGAGACACAGAATCTGATGCTCTGAGCATTAGTACAGAGCCTGACAAGGGACTTGAACTCATGGACCATGAGGTCATGACCTGAGCTGAAGTCGTTCACTTAACCAACTGAGTCACCCAGGTGCCCCATTCCCCAAAGTTTTCAATCTTTAATGCCATGTTATTTGAGGCCCATAGAAAGAAGATTGCAACTGGCATCCAAAGTCCATGTATAATCAAGTGTTCATAAAAACTGTAGTTTGCTGTGTATATACTTGTGTTTAAATTAAGTATTAAGTATTAAATTAAGTGAAATTTTTAAAGTTCAATCCATGATGTAAAGTCAACCCAATTACCTTTTTGATAAGCTGGGGAAAAAAGAAACTAAGCTTCCTCAGGGGGGTTTGAATTTCACTAACACTGTCTAGGTTCTCCAAGCTATGGAGGGACTGGGATACTTATTGAATGAACACATGAAAAAGCAAAAGAACAAAGAAACAAAAGGACATAAAGAGTGGAAACAAAACCTGGTAAGCAAACAATCTGATTATAGTAAAATCCTTCTCTGTAAGTGACTGTTCAATAGCCATAGGCTTTAAATATAACCAAAGTTCCTTTATGTAGGATGCTTCCCTTGGTAAGATACACCATGAAGTCTGGAATGCCTAGGAGGAGTGATGATGGTTGCATTAAAAAGTAGCACTTTTCAACCCATCTCTCTAATGGAGTGAACACACCCCCCCCAACACAGCTCCCTGGGGTTTCTCGGTCTTGCTCATCACACTGAGTAGGTCTGAGACTGATGGGGAATGATTAGGTGGTGGTGTAAGACAGTATCTGAAAAGCCCTTGTGCTTCATTGTGTTGGTTTGTGGAAAGTAAAAGGATCGCCATTACGTGGTGCTCTATGGTAAAACCTCTCATTTCACAAGATACACATGTGTGGGTTTCAATCAGAGACGTTCCAGCTGCACAAGTGGGAACTACTCTATATGACTGAACCTCTGATTTGTCACATAAAAAATAAAGGTCACACTCCATAAAACACAGCACAGTTCTTGCCGGCTAGAGCTTATTCTACACAGGAAGAATAAGAGGAAACTTGATAGAATCATAGCCAGAATATTCAAGCAAAATAATTATTCATCTGAATTATTCAGTATAAGAAGTTTCTCACATTAAATAATGGGGTTTAAAACCAGGCCTGATTAAATGCCTATCAGTTTTTCTAAGAGAGAGCTTATTTTAATAAGATTTAAAGGAAAAGAGGGTTAATTGTTAAATTGCTAAAGAAATACATAGTTAACTAGAAACAATGAAATAAGATGCTGAAATACACTTATATAGAAGGGGGAAAATGCGAACTGAAGATATGGATCTTTCGGTACCAAGCAACATAAAATTCTTTTGGTCCCTAACTTACCTGAAGAATCTTTTGCCATCGCTTAAAAGACTTTCATGTAGTCAAAATCAATTTCTCACACTCCCTTGGACCATTTTGTTGATTTTTGACATCCCACATATGCAAAATCATTTACTCAAAGTGACTAGAGAAGTGGAAAAATTAGAGTTTCATGGTTTATAAATTGGAATTTATACAGATTTTCAGCTTTGCTTTTAAAGAAAGGAAAATGTTTTCTGCAGTTAAGAAATCACTCCAACGGTCGGGCCTATCTCCTCTATTTTTATTTCTAGTTGGCTTATGGGTGAATTACCCTGGACATAGTTATAAATTTGAAGTTATAGGAACTGCTGAGGGGGTGATTTTTTCTTTCTGGCTATGAAATACAATGAGGACACAGCTGCAGCATCTAGAAAGGGAGGCAAGCTAAAGCCATAAAAGTAATACTATTTCCTCTTCCTTGTTTCGGATGCAAGCTCTGAAGCAAGAGTGAGCTTATCTAGTTCCCCATTATTTATAATGATTAATCTAAGGCCACACTCCCAGAAGAGTAATTAGCTAGTCAATTACTTCAGCGTGATTCCAGCATTTCTGATTAAGTATAACTTTACAATTAGAAGTTACCAAACATCCAGTAAAGCATAGTAGAGGGTATCTTGTTATGCTGAGGTGGGGAGGGTGTGTAAAGAAGCACAATATGACAGGAATAACTGGTTGAGCTAGCTCCATTGAAAAGAGATCTCGAGACAGTTGTGAATAACCTATGTAATATGAGTAAACACTGAAATTCTACTTATCTTTTTATATACAGTATGTTTGTTGGGTTTTTGTGTTTTGCCTGCTGCGTGCTCAATGGGTAACTATCTACTGTGTACATTATCTTTAGCAAATTTTTTCATTAACAGCTGATTCTTTGGACATTTGATTTATTTCAAGGCTCCCCACTTTTCCCCACTATCTCCCAATTATCTCCTATATACCAGTGTCAAGAGTAGGGCTCTGAATAGCCACTTTTTTCTTTTTTTAATTCAAGTATAATTAACTTATAGTATTATAGTAGTTTAAAATTTCAGGTTTATAATATAATGATTCAACAATTATATACATTACTTGGTGCTCATCACAATAAGTGTATTCTTTTTTTTTCATTTTTAAGTATTTATTTTTGAGAGAGAGAGAGAAAGAGAAGGAGAGAGAGAGAGAGAGAGAGAGAGAGAGAGAGAGAGAGAGAGAGAGAGAGAGAGAGAGAGCACGCTAATGGGGAAGGGACAGAGAGTGGGAGGAAAAAGAGGATCCAAAGCAGGTTCCATGCTGATAGCAGAGAGCCCGATGCAGGGCTCCAACTCATAAACCATGAGATCAGGACCTGAGCTGAAGTTGGACACTTAACTGTCTGAGCCTGAGCTACCCAGGTGCCCATGGTACGTGTACTCTTAAGCCCCTTCACCTATTTCTCCCATCTTCCCACCCACCTTGTCTGTTCTCCACATTAAAAATTCTGTTTTATCTTTTTGTTTTCCTCTTTTTTTCTTTGTTCATTTGTTTTGTTTCTTTAATTTCACATATGAGTGAAATCACATGGTATTTGTCTTTCTCTGACTTACTTACTTCACTTAGCATTTCACCCTCTAGATTCACCCTTGTTGTAACTGATGAGATTTCATTCCTTTTTATGGCTGAGTAGTATTCCAGTGTGTGTGGGTGTGTGTGTGTGTGTGTGTGTGTACATACATACCACATCCTCTTTATCCGTTCATTTACACAAGGACACATGGGCTGCTTCTATATCTTGCTTATTGTAAGTAATGCTGCAGTCAACATAGAAGCGCATATATCTTTTCAAACTAGTGTTTTCATTTTCTTTGGTAAAGATCTATTAGTGGAATTGCTGGATCATATGGTAATTCCAATTTTAATTTTTTAAGGAACTTCTATACTGTTTTCCATAGTGGCTGTACCAATTTACACTTCCCAAAACAATGCATTCTCTATATCTCATCAACACTTTACTTCTGTTTTTTATGTTAGCCATTCTGACAGGTGTTATCTAAGAGATGATATCTCACTCTGGTTTTGATTTGTGTTTCCCTGATGATTAGTGATGTTGAGCATATTTTCTTGTGTCTGTTGACCATCTAGATTCTGTGTTTTTTTTTTTTTTGAAAAGTGACTATTCAAGTCCTCTGCCCATTTTTTAAATTTTTAAATGTTTATTTATTAGTGAGACATAGAAACAGAGCATGAGCAGGGGAGGGGCACAGAGAGGGATAGACAGAATCTAAAGCAGCCTCCAGGCTTTGAGCTGTCACCACAGAGTCTGATGTGGGGCTCGAACTCAAACCAAGGGATCATGACCTGATCCGATGTCGGTCACTTAACCCACTGAGCCACCCTGGTGCCCCATTCCTCTTCCCCTTTTTAATTGAATCACTTAGGGGTATTTTGGTGTTGACTCTATAAATTCTTTATATATTTTGGATATTAACCCTTCACTGAATTTATCTTTTGCAAATATCATCTCCTATTCAGTAGGTTGTCTTTATGTTTTGTCAATGGTTTCCTTCACTGTGCAAAAGCTTTTTCTTTTTATGTAGTCCCAATAGTTTTATTTTGCTTTCATTTCGCTTGGCAAAGTAGACCTATCTAGAAATGTTTCTATGCCTAACTTCAAAGAAATCACTATGTTTTCTACAGTTTCAAATCTTGCATTTAGGTCTTTAATCTACCTCGTTTACTTTTGTGTATAGTGTAAGAAAGTGGTCCAGTTTCCTTCTTTTGCATGTAGCTGTCCAGTTTTCCCAACACCAACACCGTTTGTTTAAAAAACTTTTTCCCATTGTATATTCTTGCCTCCTTAATCATAGATTAATTGGCCATATAAACATGTGTTTCCTTCTGGGCTGTCTGTACTGTTCCATTGATCTGTGTGTCTATTTTTGTGCCAGTACCAGACTGTTTTGATCACTGATTCAATTTTATTGCTAGTAATTGGTCTGTTCAAATTTTCTATTTCTTCCTGATTCAGTTTTGGAAGGTTATGTGTTTCTAGGAATGTATCCATTTCTACTAGTTCTAATTTGTTGGCATATAATTCTTCATAATATTCTCTTATAATCCTTCATATTTCTGTGGCATTGGTTGTTATTTCCCCTCTTCCATTTCTGGTTTTATTTATTCAAGTCCCCCTTTTTTTTTTATAAGTCTGGCTAAAGGTTTATCAATATAGTTGATCTTTTCAAAGAACCATCTCCTGGTCTCATTGATCTATTCTGGTGGTTCTCTGTTTCATTTACTCTGCTGTAATCTTTATTTCCTCTCTTCTATTATCTTTGGGCTTTCTTTGTCATTCTTTTTCTAGCTCATTTAGGTGTAAGGTTAAGGTTGTTTATTTGAGATTTTTCCTGCTTCTTGAAGTATGCCTGTGTTTCTACAATCTTCCCTCTTACAACAGCTTTTGCTGCATCCCAGAGATTTTGGACTGTCATGTTTTAATTTTCATTTGTCTCCATGTATTTTTTAATTTCTTCTTTGATCTCTTGGTTGACCCATTCATTGTTTAATGGCATGATATTTAACCTTCATGTATATGTGTTCTTTGCTGCTTTTTTTGTGTGATTTCTAGTTTCATATCAATGTGGACAGAAAAAAATGCATATAATTTTGAATTTGTTCAGACTAATTTTGTGACCTAGCTTGGTTTATTCTGGAGAATTTTCTATGTGCACTTGAAAAGAATGTGTATTCTGCTGCTTTAGGATGGAATCTTCTGAATATATCCATTAGATCCATCTGGAGCAGGCTGTCATTCAAAGCCACTGTTCCCTGGTTGATTTTCTGTCTGAATAATCTATCCATTACAACAGGAATATTAAAGTTTCCTACTACTATTGTATTACTATCAATTTCTTCCCTTATGTCTGTTAATAGTTGCTTTATGTATTTGAGTGCTTCCATGTTGGGTGTGTGAATATTACAATTGCTATACCTTTTTGTTTGATGGTTCCCTTTAGGACTATGTAGTGTTATTTTTTGTTACAGTTTCTGATTTAAAGACATTTTGTCTGATATAAGTATTGCTACCACAACTTTTTTTGCTTCCATTTGCATGATAAATGTTTTTCCATCCTTTCACTTTTAATCTGCATGTGTCCTTACGTCTGAAATGAATCTCATGTAGGCAGCATTACCATTCAGGCACCCTATGTCTTTTGATTTGCATATTTAGCCCATTTACATGCAGAGTAATTAGTGATAGCTATGTACTTATTACCATTTTGTTACTTGCTTTACAGTTGATTTTATAGTTGTTCTCTATTTTCTTCTCTTCTTCTCTTCCTTTATGGTTTGATGGCTTGGTATAGTGATATGCTTGGATTTCTTTAACTTTATTTTTTGCACATTTACTACAGTTTTTTTTTTAATTTTCATTTTTAGCTACCATTAGGTTTATATATAGCATCCTATGAATATAGCAGTGTATATGAGGATGATGTTTGCTTAAGTTTGAACCCATTCTAAAAACATTAAATTTTTACTATTGCCTTTTTCATTTTATGTGTATGATGTCATCTTTTTATTTTGTGAATCCCTTGACTGATTTCTATAGATATAACTGATTTCACAACTTTTGTGCTTTAACCTCCATATTCATTCTATGCACTCATAAAATTAATCTGCTATTTTTTATGTCTGTAAAATTTTTCCTTTCCTAATTTTCTTAGTCCTGATTATGGCCTTTTCATTCCACACAAATTATGTTTGTGTGGAATGAAATTAATTCCTTTTAACATTTCTTGTAAAGCTGGTTTAGTAGTGACAAGTTCCTTTAGCTTTTACTTGTCTGGGAAGTGCTTTATCTCCCCTTCTATTCTGAATGATAGAATGGTAGATAGAGTAATAATAGAAATGCAAGGAGAAATGGACAAATTCACAATTATATTCAAATACTTCAAAACCCTTGTCAATAACTGAGAACAAGGAAATATAAAATTATATCATCAACAAAATGACATAATTTAAAATTTTTAATGATTTGTTAATTTTTGAGAGAGATAGAGACAGAGCACGATCAGGGGAGGAGCAGAGAGAGAGGGATACACAGAATGCAAAGCAGGCCATTAGCACGAGCCTGACACAGGGCTTGAACCCACAAATCAGAGATCACGACCTGGGCCAAAGTCAGACATTTAACTGACTGAGCCACCCACATGCCCTGACAATTACTTACTTAGAATACACCACACAAAAATAATAGGATATACATTCAAGTGTATATGGAAATTTTGTCAAACTTGACTATAATCTGGGTACTAAAACAAATAATTCTTAGTAGATTCACAAGTACCCAAGTCACCCAAAGTATGTTCTCTGGCTAGAATAGAACAAAATTAGAAATCAATAACAAAAATATCTCTAGAATATTCCAAATATTTGAAGACAAAATAATATATTTCTAAATATATTTGATTCCGAAATAATTGGTTAAAGAAGAAATCAAAAGAAAAAATGAAAGTGCTTTTGAACTGAATAGAAAGAAAAACACAGCATATCAGAATTTCTGAGTTGCCACTAAAATAAAAGATGAAAATCCATCCTATCCATAAGCAGGGAATGTGTTTCCATTTATGTTTTCTTTAGTTTATTTCAGAAAATTTCATATAGTTTTCATTGTATGTCTTTCTTCTCCTTAGTTAAATTAATTCCTAAGTATTCTATTCTTTTTTTAATTTTTTTTAATGTTTTATTTATTTTTGAGACAGAGAGAGACAGAGCATGAGCGGGAGGGGCAGAGAAAGAGGGAGACACTGAATCAGAAGCAGGCTCCAGGCTCTGAGATGTCAGCACAGAGACCAACACGGGGCTCGAACCCACAAACGTGAGACCATGACCTGAGTTGAAGTTGGAGGCTTAACTGACTGAGCCACCCAGGCGTCCCTCTTTTTGATGCTATTATAAATAAAATCATTTTTGCAATTTCCTTGCAGATTGTTTATTGTCAGTATATAGAAATGCAACTGATTTTTGTGTTTTGACTTTCTACCTTGCCATTTTGCTGAACTCATTTATTAGTCCTAGCAGGGTTTTTTTTTTAGTATTTCTAAGGTTTTCTGTGTATAAGATTATATTATCTGTGACTAGAGATCATTTTACTTCTTTTCCAATTTGTATGCCTTTTATTTCTTTTTTGTGCCTAATTGTTCTGGCTAGAACTTCTAGTGTTCTGTTAGACAGAATTGGTGAAAGTGAGTATCCTTACTTTATTCCTGATCTTAGGGGGAAATCTTTCAGCCTTTAACCATTGCATATGATGTTTGCTGTGGGTTAACCATATATATGACTTTTATTATGCTGAGGTAGTTTTATTCTTTAAAAAAATGTTTACTTACTTTTGAGAGAGAAAGAGTACATGCAGGGAAGAGGCAGAGAGGGAGACAGAGGATCTGAAACAAGTTCCGCGCTGACAGCAGAAAGCCCAATGCAGGGCTTGAACTCCTGAATGTGAGATTATGATCTGAGTCAAAGCTGGACACTTTACCACCTGAGCCACCCAGGCACCCCGAGGTAGATTTCTTCTGTTCCTAATTTATTAAGATTTTTATTGTGAAAGAGAGTTAAATTTTGTCAAATGCTTTTTCTACATCAATTGAGATGATCATGTGTTTTACATTGATTGATTTTTATGTGTTTTAAACCATTGCATATTAAGAATAAATCCCATTTGGTTATGGTATGTGAGCCTTTTAATGTGCTATTGAATTCAGTTTGCTAGAATTTTATGGAAAGGTTTTGCATGTTTATAAGGTATTTGGTCTGTAGGTTTTTTATAGTGTCTTTTTATGACCTTGATATCAAGGTAATGTTGGCTTCATGGAAAGAATTAAGAAGTGTTCCTTTATTTTCTTTTATTTTTAAAGTTTGAGAAGGGTTGGTATTCTCTAAATATTTGGTAGAATTTATTACTGAGCCATTAGTTCAAAGCCTTTTTTTTGTTGAGAGTTTTGTTATTATTGATCCAATCTTTTTACTACATATTAGTCTACTCAGAGTTTCTATTTCTACATGATTTATTATTGGTAGGTTTTGGGTTTCTAGGAATTTGCCTATTCATCTAGGTTATCCAATTTATTTCATAATACTTTCTTATAGTCCCTTTTATTTCTGTAGAATTAGTAGTAATGCCTCCACTTTCATTTCTGATTCATTTCTGAGGATTCTCTATTGTTTTTTTAGTCCATCCAGCTAAGATTTGTAAATTTTGTTGATCTTTTCAAAGAACCAACTTAGGTTTTCTTAATTTGTCTCATTTCTCTAGTTTCTATTTTATTTTTCACTGTTTACTCTTTATGATTTCCTTTATTCTGCTAAATTTGGGTTTCATTGTTCTTCTTTGTTCAGTCCCTTAAGTTGTAAAAGTTGCCTATGCCTTTTAAACAAATTGAATTTGTAGGTAAAAACCTTCTCACAAAGAGGACTCCAAACCCAGAGGGTTCAGTGGTGAATTCTACTAAACATTTAAGGAAGAAATAAAACAAAGTATACATAATCTCTTCCAGAAGATTAGAGAGGAGATAATAATTCCAATTCAATCTTGGAGACTAATATTACTCTAACACCAAAATTGGACAAAACTGTAAAAGAAAAACAAACTATAGACCAATATTTCTCATGAACTTGCAAGAATTGAAAAAAAAGTTAGCAAATTGAATCCAACAATATATTAAGAATCACAACCACGTAATTAACTTTTGAATATTAATTATGTAACTCACCATATTAACAGTGTTTTTAAAAAATAACATCATATAATTTATAGACTTTTGTGTCCAACTCAAATGTCTATCATATAAATAGGGGAATGAATAAACAAATTTTGATAAAATGATATACTTACTACTCCAGAACAAAAAGGAATAAACAGCATATACTGAGGTAACATTAATGACTCTCAAAATAAATATGGTGTGTAAAAGAAGCCAGACAAAAGGAAATATATACTGTATGATTCCATTTACATAAAATCCTAGCATATTCAAACTTATTTATAAACATTTTAAGCAGATTTCTTTTTTTTTTAATTTTTTTAATGTTTTATTTATTTTTGATACAGAGAGAAACAGAGCATGAGAGGGGGAGGGGCAGAGAGAGAAGGAGACACAGAACAGGAAGCAGGCTCCAGGCTCTGAGCTAGCTGTCAGCACAGAGCCTGACGCGGGGCTCAAACCCATGAACGTGAGATCTGACCTGAGCCGAAGCCGGAGGCTTAACCGACTGAGCCAACCAGGCGCCCCGAGCAGATTTCTAATCTGTGGTTGATGGAGGGAAGGCAGGGAGGAGGAAGAGGGAGGAATTCCAAAAAAGTACAAGGAAACTTTTGAGTAAGATGGATGTGATTATTATCTTGATTGTGGTTATAGTTTATCAGATAGATATGGATCTTTGCCCAAATTTATCAAATTGCACAATTTAAATATGTGCAGTTTATTATTAACCATACTTCAAAAAAAGCTATAAAAATTAAAGCTAATGTAAAGAAATCAACAAGTTTTTAAAGATAGTATTGTAATGGTTACTTTCAACTCTTCACTATTTATAATATACATGAAGGTAATATTTCACTTTGTTTTTCAAACAGGTGATACATTAAGTTACTTTGAATTTGTTATGTAAGACGAACATGATTTATTAACAAATTTAAAATAATATGTCATGTTTGGGAGACGAATCTTAAAATAAGATTGAAGTGTGCTTGCAGCTCAAAATATATCAAAAAATGTTTTGTCTAGGAGATTTGGAATCTTAATATTTGGAAAAGAATAATCAACTGGCTTATTTTTAGACATATTATGTTCTATTTCTAAACATAAATACAAGTGACTGAGTGACTAAGTCATGAGTTCCATCATGAAAATATATTCAGAATCTCACTTTCTCACCACCTCCATTGTTCCCACTCTAGTTAAACACCATCATCTGTCCTCTGGATTATTACAATAGTTGTCCACCTACTCTTCCCCCCTTCTCATGCCCTTCGATAGCCTTTTCTTAATGCAGACCAAAGCACCTTATGGCATTCCTTTGCTCAGGACTAGCCAATGGCTTCCTTATAGAAGCCAAAGTTCTTACAATGGTCTTCAAGGCCATATTAGTCATGTTCCAATCACACTGGCCTTCTTTCTTCTATTCAAACCTGCCAGGTCCCTTGACTTGCTCTGCCTGAACATCTTACCCCTTGCTTTCTTTTCTTCTTCAGAGATCTCCCTAACATCACCCACCTTCATTCCTGACCTCATTCTTTGCCTTGTTTTTCTACATAACATTCAATATCATCTAATAGACTATGTATTTTACTTAGAGTATTTCATTGACTGTACTGATGACCCTAAGCATTGGCCTTTAAGTATTTTACACATTTAGTGGGTCCTCCCATCAGAGGAAGAAGAATCTATCTCCATACCCCTCAAATATAGGCTGGCCTTGTCATTTGTTTTGGTCCATAAAATGCAAAGGAAATGACAGTAAGTTTCAATGCTACAAGAGGCATAATGCCTTCTTTTTCCTTGCTTCTCTCTTCTGCCTTCACCAAAAACACTATTTTGGCCCAGATCAGATCGGGACACATGAGCAAGCCCAGGTGAAAACAGCCAGGGTCAACCCTGACAGCTCTTAGACATATGAGAAATAATAATAAATAGTGGTGGTTTTAAGCTATTAGGCTTTGGGGTGATTTGTTATACAGCATTATTGTAGCAACAGCAGAATGTTTTTCTGTTGTCTTTCTCTCCTAGTTATAAAATAAACTCAATGGGGGCAGGAATTTGTCTCTGTTTCATTCTCTGTTATATCTTCAGGGCTTAGAAGAGTGCCTGGCTCAGAACACTGCTTAATAAGTATTTGCTGAATAAATGAATGAATTCAATATCACTCAATAGCCAAAGCTACTATAGGTGCTCAGATGAGGCTGAGCAAAGTGAAGGATGGATTCATGAGTTTTGCTTACCTGTTCTCTTTCAATTGCTGGGCTTAAATAAGCCTATATTAATTATCTATTGCTGTGTAATGTGTTACTTCAAACTTTAGCAGCTAAAAGCAATAAACACTTATTATCTCATGGTTTCTTTGAGTCCTGATCTGAGAATGACTTAAATGGATAGTTATCTTTCATGAGGCTGCAGTCAAAGTGTTGATCAAAGATGCTCAAGTTTCAACAGGGGAAGACCCATGTCCAAACTTGCTCACATGGGACTTTTCAGAGGGCTGCCTCATGACAGGGTAGCCAGCTGGCTTTGTCCAGAGTGAGTGACACAAAAGATGGCTGGAGACAACACCCAAGACATAAACCACAGTTATTCTTATAAACTAATCTCAGAAGTGTCATCCTATCATACTGTATTCTCTTCATTAGGAATTAATCAATCAGTCCAGCCCACATTCAAGGGTAAATGACCACTCAAGTCATGAATACTAGGAGGTAAGAATCATTAGAGCCTGCCTTAGAAGCTGCCTTCCACATGCACATATGGGTCCTCAAGTTCAGTTTTTAAAAGGATAAGACTTAAATCATAACTTCTCTTCTTGATATTTTAAAAAATCAAATTTGCATCAGATGCCATTATTCCATTTGATAATGTGACTCCTCAAGGGAATAGGAAATCTGAACATTAGATTTCCTTGCATGCTCCTTTAGAGCAAGTGCTTAATTCAAGGATGATCAGAGAGGACAATTTTATTTAAAAGTGTAAAGTAGAATCTCTTGACAAATTTTTTTCTCTTATGATCACTAAACTTTCACTATTAGTCATTCCTCTCATTTAGTCCAGAAGCTCTGTTTTCAAGAGTCATCAATTTCATCAGCTAATAATCCTTAAGTACCAAATCACAGCAAAGCTAAAAGCATCACAAGAATTAAAAATGTTATCATCCCTGCCTTCAAAAGCTTAGAATTTAGTTGTAATAAAATGTAAGTAACCCAGAGGGTGGGGGAGTCCCTAAATGATCCTTTTGTGTCTTTGAAAATAAATGGCTAGAATAGTTACTAGGTAAATAACTTAAATGATTTTAAAATAACTCTTGTATATCTCTGGTCTTACTTGGATCATGAAAAGAGGGGTGGCTCAGTCAGTTAAGCATCTGACTTTTGCTCATGTCATGATCTCATGGTTTGGGTTCGAGTGCTAACAGCTCAGAAACTGAAGCCTGCTTTGGATTCTCTCTTTTTCTGCACTTCCCCTACTCAGTCTCTCCTCTCTCTCTCTCTCGCTCTCGCTCTCGCTCTCGCGCTCGCTCTCTCGCTCTCAAAAATAAATAAACATTTAAAATTGTTTTAAAGAGAAAAGATATTCCCCTAAAATAACATTCGCATTTCATTGACTCTTCTGGAAGGAGCATCAGGCTACCAATCACTACCAGATTCATGAGCTCACAATAGCTAACTTATGATTATTCTATTATTTACAATCTTCAGTTACACAGAATGCCAAGAGAGTCAGCAACATTACTAGGATAAACAAGTGAAAATAGAAAAAATGTCTAATTCAATGCTGTCAATGAAAAAAACAAGAATGCACATTTGATTTCTTACTGGATAAATATGAGTCCACTCATGCATTGGCACGTTAACTTACTGTTCTGATCAAATAAGCTGGTCACAATGGAAACACCATGTGGATATATGTCAATGCCCTCTAAACAATACACCTGGTACGTACTTGCTACTGGAAAGATCTTGCAGAAACTAAAATTTATGATCCCCAACTATGAGTTCTATGTCAGTAGGATGTAGAGTCTTGGGCTGAAAGGGCAGGAACATGACCAGATGAGAAGGAAGTGAGGCAAGAGAGATGTAAGTTACCATTATGAAAGGTACCTTGTCTTACAGACACACACACACACACACACACACACACACACACACACATTGCTTTTCTGAAAATCAGGAAAAAGAGAGAAAAATAATCACAGACTCTGTGGACATAAATGACTTTATTTTTCTAAAGGTGGTAAATTCCTCCCGAAGGACGACTGTATTTATTTAAGTTGTGTAGAATCATTAAAATCCTGACTTACAGACCAAATATTGAGCTATGCTCACTGCCAGGTGATTTTCTGAGACAACAAAGCACTTACTCCATGAAAGAATAATACAAGTACCTTCTCTTTAATTGAACCCTACAGTTCTTACCTCAATAGAGTAGTGTCTGTGACTTTTTCTCCTAATATTTTTAAATAATTTATCTTACACTTCCAGAAAGAAAGAATCCTTTTCTTAAGTGAGAGTAAAATAAAGAAGTAAGTCTATTATCTTTGTAATTGAAGCAAAATTAAAATAACTTTACATCAGTTATCTGACCAGGATAATAATCTTCATTCTTTGCTTCACTTCGCACATGGAGTGTGTCTGTTTTCCTTCCAAGATGTAAAGCTTAAAAAAATAATAAAGTATTAAAAGTGCCTACCTCTTAGGAGTTTATGAAAATCAATGGAATTTAAGTTAGAAGGAATGTAATTAGCTTGCCTGGAATTTGGCTAGTCCAGCTAAATTAACACCATAGCTTTTTCAAAAATGTGCCACGGGACCCATAAGATTAAGAAGTACAATAGCTACTCGTGATCTCAAGTACAAATCACCTCAGGAAAAGGTCTTCCCAAGTCAGGTGCAGCCCCTTGTCTAATGCACATGACTGGTCACCAGCTACAGGCCAGTGGAAAGAAGAGTCTCCACCTCATTTGCCAAACATTCCTTCTGCAATAAATCAGCAAAAATGTACAAGTGCCTTATGTGAAGGAAGCTTGATCTACTGCTGGAGAGTCTGCTCACATGGGGGTGTTAAACTCAGCCTTGCATCTTGCTTAAAAACCCTGACTTGAAGCTGTGTGTGCAGAAACTCGGCAACCCTTAATATTTGGATCAATCAGAATTCCTAATAGCCTCTGCTCTAAAAATTTTGTCCTACAAATTACTGCTTCTTATTAACCCACATATTGCAGCCTAAAAACTAGTAACATTACAAAATTATCCTTGGTTGGATTAATGAAAGCATTCATATGTCCCTTTGAATGCTATCTTTGGACCACAAGCTTGGAAAGTTTTCCACATACTTATATGTTTAAGAGTGAATTGGATACAGGCCTCAATTCTGCATTTCAAAAGCTTTTCTGTGACTCTATAACCAGGATTTGCCCTTGTGTTTTCTAGGTATCCATTAACCCTCAACATCTGAAACGAAATTTGGAGTGTTTTCTGTAAAGAAGGATTTTTCATAATAAAGGATTTGTCTCTTCTTTGTCTTGGGGTCCTAACATGGAGCTTTTAGAACTCAGAATGTCCTAAGTTATAAGTGTCTTTATTATTCATGAGCTCTTTGGATCACACCTGAGCGTATAGTGAGATGACTCAGGATGGAGGCTGTTACCAGAAAAGAGCAGCCCTGTGATTGGAGCCTTGAGGTTTTGACACAGACCAACTTCTGGGGCTAGGAGGTGGGCTAGAGACTAAGCTCAACCCTGTGGGCAAAGATTCAGTCAGTCATGGCCATGCAATAAAACACCTCTTTAAAAACAACAACAACAACAACAATAAAACAAAACCAAAGAAACACCTCTGGGCACTAAGACTTAGGTGAGTTTCCTGGTTGTTGAACACAGCGATCATCTGACTCTGTGGGGAGAAGTCAACGGAAACTATCTGAAATCTTCTCAGACCCTGTCCTCTGAGTCTCTTCATTGGGCTGGTCCTCATTTGCATCCTTTCTAATAAAACTGTGGTTGTAATTACAACACTTTCCTGAATTTCATGAGTTGGTCCAATCTTTTGAATCTATTAAAACCTCTGAATTTGTAGCCAAGTGGTCAGAAATACAGGTGGCCTGGGAACCCTGAGCTTACTTTGGGAATCTGAAGTGAGGAAGTTTTGTAGGGATGGTGCCCTTAAACCTGTGGAGTCTGACACTGACTCTGGGTGGTTAACATCAGAATTGTACTATAATACCTTGATGATACACATCTGTTTTCCAATTTTATTTTTATTTCTTTAAAATTTTTAATGTTTATTTTTGAGAGGAAAGGTGGGGATCAGAGAGAGAAGGAGACATAAAATCAATCTCCAGGCAAGCAAGCTCCAGGCTCCGAGCTGTCAGCTTAGAGCCTAATGTGGGGCTCGAACCGCAAACTGTGAAATCATGACCTGAGCCAAAGTCAGACACTTAACCAACTGAGCCACTCAGGCGCCCCTGTTATCTGATTTTCAAAGGGCTCTTTGACCCAAATACTAACGTTGTAAACAACTGCTCTACAGAGTTCTGGGCAAAGAGTTTTTCCAAATGAAAGAAATGTTTGTTTGTTTGTTTGTTTGTTTGTTTGTTTTATGTTTACTTATTTTTGAGAGAGAGAGACTGGAAGAGGTGCAGAGAGAGAGAGGGAGACACAGAATCCGAAACAGGTTCCAGACTCTGAGCTGTCAGCACAGAGTCCAAAGTGGAGCTCGAACTCACAAACCATGAGATAGTGACCTGAGCTGAAGTCGGTGGTTTAACCAACTGAGCCACCCAGGTACCCTGAGAAAGAAAGGTTCCTAAAGAGAAAACTAAGAAGCCTCATCACCTATGAAGAACATTCAGGTGGCTTCCAAAACTTACAAAAGATGACTACTAAATAATCAGGATTACTCCAGCTGCTTAAAGTCCTCCTAAAATTCCCACATCTTCAAATCCTTCAAGATGCATCCAACAAGATACATCCAACAGTGTTTCTCAAATTGTGGTCCATGAATTTCTGGGAGTCCTCAGGATGCTTACAGGGTTTCCATAATGTGTCCACTAAAGGGATAGTTCAACAACGTGAGCCTATAATTTCAAGGGAAAAACAGTCAAATTTTCACTGGCTTTTTCACTGCATTGATGCTCGCAGAGATGGTGCCAAAACATGGTGGATAAAACTCTTGGTGCCTTTGCACCAATCAAACCAGTGGCACCAAATGGTACTAGTGCTCTTGTATCCCTCACTACCACACACTCACAGGGAGAAAGAGAGGAAGAGAGAGACAGATTTACTTAAGAATGCCTTTAATGAACAGTACCAATTTTTAAGTTTAATTTGATTAAGTATCAACCTTTGAATACGTGCTAGATGACAAAATGGACCATGCATATCACGCACTTTTTTACGTGATGGACTACAGTTGTGCAATTATTTGTTGCAAACTCAACTAACTGCTTTTTTTCATGGAACACCACTTTGACTTGAGAGATGAACTGATAGACAAATTGTTATCCTTCACACTGGTTGTTTGCAGATATTTTCTTGGAAAATGGACAAAGTGGGCCTGTCACTTCAAGGAAAAGAAACCACAGAAATTGGTGCCAATGGTAAAATTGAAGATTTCATAGGGAAATTATAATTTTTAACCACTGTGGGCTTAAAATCTTCCCAACAATAAAAAGCACTTTTTGATGAAATTGGTGATGATATTAGTGAATGTGATTTTTACATTATACAGTAAAATGCATCAACATTTGGGAAATCTGCATAACTCAGTATTCAATATTTTCCAAATGACCACTTCATGATGTTATCCAATTAGGTATGAGTAAAGATTTACTCACAATGGGTTTTAAGGAAACAGACTATAAAAACTTCATTAATACAGTTTCAGTGAAACTAAATTGTATATTGCAGCTAACCTTGAAGAACCATTACTTATAAATTTTGATGGAGGGCAGCTGGGTGGCTCAGTCAGGTAAACGTCTGAGTCTTGATTTTGGCTCAAGTCATGATCTCACAGTTCATGAGTTCAAGCCGCACATCAGGCTCTGTGCTGACAATGTGGAGCCTCCTTGGGATTCTCTCTCTCTCTCTCTCTCTCTCTGCTCCTCCCCTGACTCTCTCTCTCAAAATAAATAAATAAATGTGATAATTAGATAGATGATAGATAGATAGATAGATAGATAGATAGATAGATAGATAGATAAATTTTGGTGCAATATCACAGAAGAATATCACCATTAACTGAAAACTCTTCTGTATTCTAAATCCATATCTCTGTAAAAATTGATTTTCTTCATAGACTTCCACCAGAACAACATATCATAATAGATTGAATGCAGTAGCAAATGAAACTCTAGGTATCTTCCATGAAACCAAACATTAAAGAGATTTGTAAAACTAAAGCAATGTCAATAATGTCATTAATTTTTTTTTTGGAGAATGAATTTATTTTTCATAATAATGTTAATACATTATGGATTTATTACCACCATTTTTATATAAATCAATAAATGTATTTTAAAGTCCTCAGTTTTAGTTTCTAATATGGTAACTATTGATAGATATAATCCAGATCAACATAAACTTTCTGCCATCTTCAATAATCTTTAGGTGTGAGTATAAACAGGCTCTGAGACCAAAATATGAACAACGCTGCTTCATTGTTGCCACTCTGTTTGGGACCACTATCATCCCTCTGAATTTCTGCACTAACCTCTCACAGATCTCCCTGCTCCCTTCTTGTTTCTTTGCATAATATTTCCAAACCAGATCTAGATCCTTTTAAAATGTAAATCAGGTCATGTCACTCCTCTGATCAAAATCCTCCAAAGGCTTCCTTCCAGAATCACTTAAGGAAAAAAGTGAAGTTCTCACTGGCCTACTAACATCAGACGTGATCTTTCCTGATTCTCTGCCATCACCCTACTTGCTACTGCTTTACAGCTGCTTGCTGGCCCTGACCGAGCTAAGAATGCTCCCACCCAGCGCTCTCCTCAAGTTAGAGCTCATTTCCCTCATGGATCTATGCAGACTGTCTCTTGCCTGCTGTAGATCTCTGCACACATATCACTTTGCTGAGGTCTTTCAGGATCAGTGTGCCTTCTATGACAGCTTAAAATCACAACTCTCCAGTGCCCCCTGTCCTGCTTTATTTTTCTCTACAATAGTTATTACCATTTGATACACTGTACAGTCTGTCCATTTTTTTTTCAGTTTATTGTCTGTTTCCTTCCACAAAGAAATAAGCTCTTTGAAGGCAGGTATTTTGTCTGTTTTCTGTAAATGTTTTTCCTGGCACATAATAGGCACTCAATGCATATTTACTAAGTGAATGAGTAAGTGAATGAATGATAGCACATGCAGAAAGCAAAATGTCTCCAAAAGTTCTGAAGAACTGTAGTCTAGTCAAAAAGATTCTTTGATGGTCTCAAGGAGTAATCTAACCTTTTCTTAGTCTTACCTGATCCAGAACGAGATAAAATTAAGGAGTAAGCAAAGTCAAGAGCCTCTCTGAGTCACATATTTATGCATTTCAGTCTGGTGACCAGCCCATCCTCTAGAAGCTCCCCCCACATCCAGTTTCTAGGTTTTGCTCACAGCTTTGTCAGTGAATTTTGTAGCAATGATCTGCCACAGGTCCACTCCAGCTTTGGCCTCTGAGTGCACAGTCCTACCCTAGGTTAGATATCAAAAGTGGCTTCAGAATCACAAGGGTGTAGATGATGATGGGGGCACCAGGTATTCTGGCAGCTGGACCTAGCATGCCTCAGAACCCAGGTGAACATGTTGCAACACTTGGGGGTTGTTGGTTGGGATTAGCTACCTGCCACTTGGACCACCGGAGGATTCTCACTCTGCTTCTGCTTGCATAAATATCCAAAACTTTGGTCTTTGTTAGATTAGCTGATAATACTTGTATTTTACCTGTCTTCTCTTTGTAAAGCATCTCTTGATTCACACTACTCCCCTCTATGACTCCTTATATCAGTCCCTAGAGCAGTGCTGTCCAACAGAACTTCCTGAAGTGATAGACACAGTCACCTCTGCATAGTCCAACATGACATCTGCCAGCCAAATATGTCTGTTGAGCACTGAAAATGGGACTAGTGAAACTGAATTTTCAATTTAGTTTAACTTTAATTAATTTAAATTTGAAGAGTCACATCTAGCCAGGAGCCCTAGAATTATAGACCAACCTCATTCTTCAGATTCTTTAGAATTTCTAGTCTGGGACCACAGAGCTATTTCTCTACCTGCCTTAAGTCATCAAAGGAATTAACTTAGGCTTTACAATGCAAAGGCCATCTGAATTTTAACAGTGGTCTCTTAAACACCTTAACTGATTCAGGGATAAAGAGAAGAAACCAAAATAGTGAAGTAGTTCCAAATACATGTTTTTATTAGGAAACAAAAACTTTTAACTTCCTCCATGACTTCTTTTCTCTCTGAAATTGTATCTGCATCAGCTTATTGATCACTATTCATACCAGAAAGAGTATTTGGTTTATTACTGTTCTAAATCACTCTTGCCTTTTTTTTAAGCAACTGACCCTCTCTTTCTAGTATTGATGTTTTAGTAGATGAATTATTACCACTTTTCTAAAGTTAAGGAAAATTGATCCAAACATTTTAAATGTAAAAATCTATATGTACAACCATTGGACTGGAGAGATGAAATGTCTGTACAAATGAAACTATTAAAAATGAGTTTACTAGAGGTTATCAGAGCCTTATTTGGATAGTCAGAGCAAATCCAAGGACAAATCTTTACAAAGAATTTAAGTCACATTCCATCAAGTTATACTCTGTCCCCTTCAGATCTATATGTACATATGTAAAAATGGATACATCAAAACAAAGAATTCTGAAAGTCCCTTATGCTGAATGATATAAAAATAAATAAAAATCATGACATGAGGAGGCCTGGGTATCTTACACACACACATACACACACATACTGAATGAAGCTGGTTGTGTTAATGGAAATAGTGATGACATAGTAAAGTAGCATACTGTCATTACTCATTGATTGTTGAATTTGCCAGCAGTTCAAACAATCCAAAACGGTGAGTGATGTTATCCCGTCACTTCTTTATCCCACTGCTTCCCTGGAAATTAACTCCTACTGTAGCTACACCACCACTCTGACTGGGTACTCTCTTTTGATCCCAAATCTCTACTACTCTATTGTCCCCTGAAAATACAACTTTGGAGGCAATTTACTAACCTGCATGCTTCCTGGAAGCAATAGTTGGAATAAGGGAGCGTATTAGGAAGGAACAGCCAAGAAACATTTTCAGTGCTGTGTTGCTGGCTATCAGAAGACTCTCCCTGAAGGAGGAAACTTTGAGATATATCTGCAGCATGGAAGTGCTTATGCATAGCAGTCAGATGTGTGTTCGTATTTATCACTTATCCATCAGCTTCAATACTTTTTTTTAAGTTTTTTAAAAAATGTTTACTTATTTTTTTGAGACAGAGAAAGAGAGAGACTGTGAGTGGGGAAGGGACAGAGAGAGAGGGAGACACAGAATCTAAAGCAGGCTTCAGGCTCTGAGCTGTCAGCACAGAGCCGATGCGGGACTCAAACTCAAATGCGGGACCTTGAGATCATGACCTGAGCCTATGTCAGATGCTCAACCAACTGAGCCACCCAGGTGCCCCAGGTCCATTACTTTTTAATTGATCATTTATACAAAAAAGATCTCTACCTACCTAATGTCTTTTTATCCTCACAACAACCCAAGGAAGTAGTATTGGTTAGCCCTATTTTATAGAAAGCTATGGAATCTAAGAAACATGCCTCCAGCCTCCAGCATAGTAAATGGTGGAGTTAGTTCACAGAGCATGTAGAGTGACCTGGAAATTTCTTTCCTCCTTTAGGCAGATTATCTCATCACACGGATAATGTGCATGAAGGTCATTAGGGGTCATCTAAATATCTTGCTTCATTTCCTCCTGTCTCATCATCTAACTCAGTGAAGAGAAGGAACAGCTGGGTTAATTCCTAGGCAGCAACACCCAAGAGAGCTTTCCGCAGAAGTCTAATTTTATATGAAAATGCTACAAGATCACTTACAGCAGAGACATCCCCCAAATGAATCTATCTTAAAGTGAACACATCAGCAAATTATATTCATGTTTAAGGAAAGAGGTCTTGTAAAAGACACACCCTAAAATATGCCATTGCATTTCTTTGGAATGTGTTCAGGAGGTGAAAATAGCTAAAGAAATTGGCCAGCATTCCTTATCACACAATATTCCTAACCATCTGCTGCATGTGCTTGTGAAGATGGTACTCAGTGCTTAAAATTCTCATCAAAGAAAATGTGAATAACCAGTTACAACCTGTGAGAAAAAGGGAAAAGGATGCCTCCTTCCCATTGCCATGAGTTCAGATTTACAGTTAACACGTGTGGTTGTGGGTGGCTGTGCTTGTTTCTTAAAAGAAGATAATTGCACACACCACCAAATAACAAAACAAAAGGGGAAAATGCGTGTGGGAGGTGGGAGTGAGATGTTGGAATAATTTAATTACTGTCAGGTGGTTTTCAAGCTGTACTAGGGGAAAAAAAGCTTTGAACAAGATCTATTACCCGGAAAACAATTTCAGCTTCCATCTCTGCTCATTTTTACCAAATGATTCCAAAGTTTAAAAAAAAATTGACAAACTTTAGGTTGATATATGAGACAGTTACCTCTTGCTCTGAGCACAAAGCTAATGAGGTTAAAGTCTCAAGTTCAGGTAAGGCCCTCAAGGCTAATAACTCTCTATTTGAGGACTTCAAACTGCACATTACACACTGGTGAGCACTGGGACCACCATTTATAAAAGCAACTCTCTAACCTCCTTTGAACAGTATGTGTGGCCCAGGGTTCAGATAGAGACTGGGAATTAACAACCTATTTGCGTGAGGCACAAAGAAGAGGCAACTCATCTTGCAAGGATAGTAAGAAAGTCTAAGTAGCCACCGCAACAGAAAAGAGGGAAAAACATGTCTCCTCGCAGTCTAGACCTATGGCCTGTGCTGGATTTAAATGACCTTGGGCTTTAGGGTGGCGCTAAAATGTGCCACAGGTGTAGCATGTGGCAGACTAGGTCTGTGCCTTGCACTGAAAAGCTACAACGGGGATCATGATACCCGGAGTGTTTTGTGGGGCCCCCCAACCTGTAAGAGCTCAGAGGCCAGAAGAGGAGGAAACCTTGGAGGAGAGATCCCTGTGTGTTGGGGACATACATAGCTGTGAGCCCTGTAAAGACAGCATTCCACATTCTGGGAGTGGCTTGCCCCTGGTCTCACTAGGGACATGACAGGTTCGTGACGGTGACACTTAAAGTAGGAGCAGCAGCAGCAATGCTCTGGTGAGCGCAGGGACTGACAGCCCTGGAATAGCAAGAAGCTGTCATGGAGAGAGGTGACTGGGTCATTAGGGACAGGTTTCTGCTAAGGAGCCTGCTACACTGATTCAACTCATCTTTGGGATGCCAACCAGCCGAAATGTAGGCCAGAGTGAAAGACTGCTGAATCTGCAAGTACTGGCTCAATGGACTCCCCATCTCTGCTCCCTGTGTCCCCCCATTCTCATCTCCAAATCCCACACTCCAGCTTTGCCTTGGAATTTGAAAGCAGTTGAAGATAAATAAATACACACCTACTTCACACAATGTAATAAATACACCAATCACTGCTGGCTGTCAACATGATCACAAATGTTGGCGTTGACCATCAAAGCGTTAAAAGGATATCACATAACTAGTGAGAATAGTGAGGTCTGTGAGCATCTAGGAATGAATAGAAAATTTCAACTGTCATCTTGACACACTACAGAGTTCATTACACACGAATAAAAGTCAACAATTGTTATACCATTATAGCTACTGAAATCCAAATGGCCTGGTTTCTTTGTGAATTATTGGATTAAAGATATTCCTTTTCTTACACGTAGCACAGCAAAGTGCTTGTTTACTTGGCGTGCTCCCTACTCGTCAGGGAGAAGCGCTTGGGCTTAGCTGAGTCCCTTGGTTACAAGTACGTCATCCACCACACTTAAACCAGGAAATACAGGGCTCTCAGGAAGTGCATTTGATAATAAAGCACCGAGCGCCAAAATTAGCCAATAATCAGTATTACTCTTCATCCTGAAATGATGCAATCATTTTTACAAGGTAGTCAAGTGGTGGAAATCAGCCGAATGGACATATTAGGTCTGTTTTCTAGCTCCGCAGCCGGCTCAATGGTTTTAAACAACCGGGTTTGAATGACTTCTCTGTGTTTCAGCTTCTCTTTTTCAAAAAAATCTCAGATATAGCCATCAGTGGTAGGATTTATAGGTTCATATGGTGGCAAATGTACAGTACTATACTCATACTAGGGACAATATTTTATTCTGCTTCATATCTAGTGAGCACAATTCTTCATATTCAATTAATGTTTACTAATATAGTAACAGTGAGAAAACTAAACAAGCCTATTAGTCACTAGCTGATTGGACTGACTGTCCTGTTGCCCGCTAACACTGTGAAGCACAGCGATGTGAATGAGTACCCCATGATCACCAACAGACTCACATGGAAAAGCCTGGTGTGGCATTCTAGCCCAAGGAGGCCCATAGCCTGCCTGCACAGGACCGTCTCACTTACGCACACTGTCCTCCTACCAACACAAAGGGAAAAATGGCTTTGTTAGACTCTTAGTATTCTAAGGCCTACTGATTTCTGATTACATGTTTTTTGGCAAGCACTGCATAAATACCTAAGAAACAGTGCTGAAACTGAAGTGATTTTTCATTTCCATTCCTAGAAAATTCATAGGGATTGTTATGTCTTGTGGTGGATGAGTACAGCTGGAATTCTCTCTATCCCAGAGAGCACATAGCAGAAGCACCATTCCCAGAGAACTCTAGACTCCTACTTCTGTCCTCTGGTAATTTACAACTGAACATTTGAGTGACTCTTTAAAGAAAAACACCTGTGCTTAGCATTAAGAAACTGTTACTGAGCAGGTAGAGCTACATAGGCTGTGAAGTGAAAAGAACTGGGTTTGAGATCTGTCACTAGCTGTGTGATGTTAGGCAAATCACTGCACCTCTCTGGGCCTCAGTTGTTATAACTATGCCCATCTCTCAACCTCCCTATAGGACCCAGATGAAGCCAAGTACATTCCAAGAGGCTCTGTAAACTATAACACAAATTATAATGTTATTCATTATTGTTTTCTAGATGCTTCTTTCTGTCAATCTAGAAGGTAGAAATCTAAACAGCAGGAAAATGCCCAGTTTAAAGGCAGTAATCCTGAAAGATGTAACTGCAAACTGGAGTGAATGCCAGTGCGATACAGTGAGTGAAAATCAAATCCTGGATTTAGCCAGGTGTCCAGAGATAACAGTGTGTACCAGGAAGGCAAAAATATCTTGCTGCACAAGTCTGTTGAGAAAACTGAAGGATTCAGCTCTCAGTTTTAGTGTCTCCAGTATCAGAGTGATTTTTCACATCCAAAAATGATAAGAATTGACATTTATGCACTGGCTATCACACATTTTTCCTTTAAATTTCAACACTCTTACATAGGCAAGTTTAGCTTTTTATGTAGGTCTACAAATCTAATGATAAAACTTTGCAGATGTGCTTGCATGAAACAAATGGCGAAAACAAAAAAAGAAGCTGGCATGTCCGAAGTGTGAGTCCCTCCTCAACAACAAACTTTCGGTGAATTTATGCTTTCCTATAAACTGGGTGCCTTGTCCATAAAATAAGCAATTTTTGTGGCATTTTTAATGGGCCAATTCTTCTAGTCATTAGGAAACAAATTTTTTTATGGATTTTAGTACTTTTCTATTCAGAATAATTGTGTATTCTATGGGGGAATATATACACAGTTGGCCTATATTTCTCGGGCTTCTAGTTAACAACCTTTCCCTCGCACAGTTGGACTGCTGGTGTAAGTCTGTTGGAGAACC
The DNA here is from genome assembly GCF_006229205.1 of Suricata suricatta. Lineage (NCBI taxonomy): Eukaryota > Metazoa > Chordata > Mammalia > Carnivora > Herpestidae > Suricata > Suricata suricatta. Next base: position 65,486,056 of record NC_043703.1, on the reverse strand, counting down.
CTTCATTTTCTTATGTTGCTTACTTCCAGCCCTCTCTTTCCCGCCTCGTTGGGTCTTCCTGACAATTGTCTCAGTCCTCCGACACTGAAGCACGGAACACAGATGGTGCCCCGTGTCTCTTCTCAGGGCTTTGTTCAAGTTGCCTCTGCAGCACTTCACTGGGGGAGAAATGTAGGTGCCAAACACATCTTGCTCCTCTAAAATGGAATACTGTCCCTTTCTGCACTGTGATCAAAGGGAACCTGCACCCACAGAGTATCCAGTGAGGTGTGCCTCTGGATACTGAGCACGGTTCCTTCCTCTGAGCAGTCCGTCTCCGTGGAGACAGACACGCAACAGAAGAATCAAGACAGGGCCAGGTGGGGACAAGGAGCAGCAGGGGAGATGCCAGGAGTCAACAGATGGGAAACAAAACAAGAAACACTAAATGGGAAACTGAATTGTTTGGGTGGGAGAATTTACCTTCTAGCTGATTTTTAAAAATATTTCCTCATCTCAAAACAAGAAAACAAACAAACAAGACTGTCCTTAGGTGAGTAAAACTAAAGCTTTAGCTGTTCACTTCATTATGTATAATTTCCTCAGGGTCAGAGTGTTCTGTAATCATTTCAATGTTTATCATGGTATGTCTGCTTGATTTTCATGAAGTCACATTAGTGAAAAAGTAGATGATCATAAAAACGGTTGCATTTTCTTGGCACATGATCATATCTCCACTTAAAGCCCTCATCAAGTTGTGCACATGATATAATCTATTAAACCCTTGGGTTTCTCTCGCATCTCATTAATTTCAGAGAGTGATTTCTAATGATCACATTTCAGAAATTGTCAGAAACATCTTTCTCCTTTTGTTGCTTGTTGACAAGCGAGAACAATCGTGTAATGACACCACACGTTTCAACATGCCTTTTCCTAATGAGTCTTTAGGGGGAAATTCAACTTATGAGAATTAAGAAAACAGTCTGCTACTTCCCATAACATCAGGACCACAGGAACATAGTTTTGAGTGCATAATACCACATGACTATAATGTCTGCAATGGGGCAGTTATATTCTGCATAGAATATGAGATGCCACTGCTAATCAAAACTTGTATTATTTGCACGTGCCAATATAAAGTCTTCAATAACATAATTTGTTACCATTTCTAAGAACCAAGGGATACAAGGGAACTGTAAAAGATCAAAGCATCAGGTCTCAGCTTTGCCTCTGAACAATCCCATTACATGCCACATGACACAAAAGCAAATGTGCTCAATGGTACAACTTTTAAAAAACAGGAATATCTTTATTTTGTTCCACCACCGCTCAGGATTAACCTGAGCCATTAGTACTGTTTTCAAAATAAAGCAGTGAATCATAATCAATGCAGGAAAAATTAGGTAGTAAATGAGGCACATTTATCTAAAACCCTCTGTCCTCAGAGACCAAGAGTGACTTACCACTTGGGACTTGAAGAGCAGGTGTGACAGCCAATGTCACGGTAGCCAAAAGTGAAATGAAAGTGATAGTCTCAGCCACATTCCCCAGTCGATGCTTTTTAAAGAGATGCCTTTGAGTTTATGCCAGTGACACAACAGAACGCAATGCTGTTCTGTTACACTGTGAAGACTCCTTGGATATGGCACAAACCTGTGATATTTCGAAAAGCTTAATAATTCATTTACTTAGGAAGTACTCTAACAACCAAGACATGAAAATAACCTAAATTTTTTGTGCTCAGTGTTATGGTTTAGTTTAATTCATGATAATCACAGTCAGCCCTCCTGTAAAATCTGAGTCAAGTGAAAAGATCTGCATGCCCCAAATATAACTCTTTTGTCCACCTGCAGTCCTGTTACAGTCAACTGTGGATTCTGACATTATTTCCAAAAGAATTCCATTCAACTTAAAATTCCGTCACCAAGAATTAACTGAATTATAGTGGTAAAATACAAAACAAAATGCTTAGCTGATTGAAGATCCTTCAGGAAACATGACCAGAACAAATAATATAGCAAAGAGATATCGAGATTGAGATTAAGGGAGAGAGAAAGATCAGTTTGATATTTACTGAATACACAACAAGTACACAGAGTTGACCACTTCTCATGCATAATTTTTAGTCCTGAAAATGAATTCTTATTGCTCCCATATTACATAGAAGACCACACAGCCAACGAGGAGCACAGCTTGAAATCTAGCTACTGTGATGAGAGAATAGGGGTGGTATGTCGGGCTAGAGAAAAGTCTCAAGAAGGTCCAGGCCTGGAGGTGGTCCCAGGACAGCCAGGACAGTTGTAGGCTAGGTGTCAGAGGAAAAGGCTCCAAAGATAAATTACACTGAAGGGATGACTCAAGTGGGCCTAACAGAATCCCAACATTGGCTCTCCTTTATTTCATGATGTTTCAAACTTTTGAACAACAGGGCTACCTGGGTAACTCAGTCAGTTAAGCATTTGGCTCTTGATTTCCGCTCAGGTCATGATCTCTTGAGTCGTGAGATTGAGCCCCACATCAGCCTCTGTGCTGACGGTGGACAGCCTGCTTGGAATTCTCTCTCTTTGTCTCTGCCCCTCACTGGTTCATGTGCACACTCTCTCTCCCTCTCAAAATAAATAAATATTTTTAAAAACTTTCAAGGAACAGAGGGGAGAGTGATTCACACAGAGGAAACTACAAGTGTGTTTCAATCTTCAAATATGTCAAACACAGTAGTAAAATGTTGGGGGTTTATTATAAAACTTAAGTGGGGTAGTACTTGTGAGTATGATGGGTGTGTATATAAGGCTGTGATGCATGCCTGTGGGAGTGTAATATGCATGTGAAGGAGTGTGGCATGTCTGTATGTGTGTGGTAAAGCCCATTTAACATATCATTGCTTTATAATCCTCTTTTCACTCACCTGGGAAAACAGCCAACTCTACTTAGAATGATCCACCCACCCTGAGCCTGCCCCTTAGAAGATGAACACAGCAGTGCTAACCGGGCTCCCTTTAAATTCAAAATGGGTACCAAAAACACGCCCAGAAAACCTAGTGTGTATTTTAGAGGCAAATTTTCTCCAAGGGGTCAATTAACACCTTTTCATATGTTTTCTGACCTCCAATATTTCCTCTAACCCACTCTCACCTTTAACTGCTGATCTGAGTGCATATTCCACTGACAAGCTGAACAATCAGATAGGAGCTCTCAACTGGTCCATCATCACCTCTACCTGCGTCTGTACCCAAATGCTCTGCCTTTCTTCCCATTATAATGGAAGATGGTCTTATCTTCCTGTCAATGGTTAACACATTTGTGCTCTGGATTCCACTCTCGCCTTCATTTTCAAGGATTTCTGCAAGTCTCTTTTGAATCATTAGTGTCTAGGATTCCCTGTCTTTAACAAGTGTTCCTGTGATCTTGCATCCCTCCCCAAAGACTGCTCATATTTCTCTACATTACAGCAAAACATATGAAAGTAGTTGTCTAGTATTATTGCCATGATGTTTTCACTCTTGTCATCTCATTGACCCCGTCAATAGGGATTCTGTCTTCCCTTCCAACCCACCAGAACTATTTATAACCAATCATCAACAACTTCCATTATACCAAGAAAAATCTTCACTTCTCTGACCTAATTTTACTCCCAATAGCATTCTATGGAGTTAGCACTCTGTTCTCTTTGAAAAATGTTTATCTCTTGGCTTTAATGAAACCAACTCTAGGTTTCCTACTACCTCGTTGCCCATTCTTTCTCTGTTCCTTTGCTGGCCAAAACGCATACCAAAACACAAAACAACAATATATCAAAACTTATGAAAGGCTGAGAAAGCAGTGTTCAGGGGGAAATTTATAGCTTTAAATACTTACATTAAAGAAAAGAAAAGGGGTGCCTGGGTGGCTCAGTCAGTTAAGCCTCCAACTTCAGCTCAGGTCATGATCTCTTGGTTCATGAGTTTGAGCCCTGCTTTGGACTTTGTGCTGACAGCTTAGAGCCTGCTGCTTTGATTCTGTGTCTCCCTCCTGTCTCTGCCCTTTGTCCACTCATGCTCTGTCTCTCTCTCTCTCAAAAATAAATAAAAACATTAAAGAAGAAACAAAAAGAGAAAAGAAAAGAAGATCTCAGGGCACCTGGTAGATTAGTTGGTTAGGTGTCTGACTCTTGATTTCAGTTCAGGTTATGATCTCATGGTTCATAGTTTCGAGCCCTGAGTCAGGCTCTGCACTAGCAGTGTGGAGCCTATTTGGGATTCTCTCTATGCCTCTCCCTCTTTCTCGGCCTCTTCCCTGTTCATGCTCTCTCTTCCTCTCTAAAAATAAATAAATAAACTTAAAATAAAGAAAAGAATATCTCAAAATAATAACCTGAAATTATAGAAATAAAAATATTATAAAAGTATACTATGACAAAATTTTTGTTGACAGTTTGACAGCTTAGATAAAATAGGCAAATTTCTATAAAGATACAAACTCCAAAATGTACTAGAGAAGAAATGGAAAATCTAAATGGACTTATGACAAATAAACAGACAGGAATAAAAATATTAAAACTTCCCACAAAAAAATGCCTAAACTCAGATGACTTCACTAATGAATTCTGCCAAACATGTAAAAAAGACTACCAATCTCACAAACTCACTCAAAGATACAATAGAAGGGTTTCCAGCTCATTCTGTATGACCAGTATTTTATTTTCACTGAACCCAGAAAAAGACATCGTAATAAAATGAAATTATACCCCAATGTCTTTTATGAATAAAGATGCAAGAAAACCTCAACAAAATTTTAGCAAACTAAATTCCACAACATGTAAAAGGATTATGCACCATAGACAAGTGGGATTTATCCCAGGAATGAAAAGTTGGCTCAAGATAGGAAAATCAGTATAATTGACCATTTTAATTAAAAAAAAGGAACAAAAACAACATGATTAACTCAATAACTGTGGAAAAAGAAGTCAAGAAAATCCAACACCCTTTCACAATAAAAACACTCAACAAGTTAGGAAAAGAAGTGAACCTCTGCTAGCTGATAAAGAACATTGGTGAAAAACTCACACCTAAAATCACATTTCATGATGAAAATCTGAATGCTATCTCTTTAAAATCAGAATCATGAAATAGATGCTTCTTTCTGATTTTGCCTCTTTTATACCATGTTGTACTGGAGGTTGTATCCAGGGAAGTAAGGCAAGAAAGAAAAAAAATAATAGGCATCCAGATTAGAAACAAGAAATAACAACTCTTTCTTTATATTATGTATAAATGACTACAACAAAGTTGCAGGATACATAATCAGTTTACAAAAAAACAATGATTTCTATATATGAACAATGAACAATTTGCAAATGAAATTAAAAAATTCCATGTATAATACTGTGAATAGGAATAAAATTTTTAGATAATCATTTTAACAAAAGAAATTCAAAACTTATACATTGAAATCTACAAAACATTATTGAAAGAAATTAGACAAGATCTAAATAAATGGAAAGATATCCCATATTCATGGACCACTAGACTTATTGTTAAAATATCAGTAATCCCAAAATTGATCTTCAGATTCATTGCAATTCTTAAAATACCAAATGTCTTTTTGGTATTTTAAATTGTCCAGCTGATTTTAAAATTCATATGGAAATCCAAAGTATCCAGAATAAACAATCTTGGAAAAGAAGAACAAAGGTGGAAGACTCATACTTACAAATTTCAAAACTTAATACAAAGCTACAGTAATCAAAACAATGTGGTATCACATAAAAATAGATACATACATCAGTTCAACAGAATTGAGAGTCCAGAAATAAACTCATATTTTCATGGTCAGTTGTATTTCAACAAGGCTGCCAAGATAATTCAAAGAGGAAGTAATAGTTTTTCAATGGTATAGGACAACTGGATATCCACACACAAAGTAATGGTGCTGCTCTATCTCACTTATATACAAATGAATTCAAAATTGATCAAATATCTAAATGTATGAGCTAAAACTATAAAACTTTTAGAAGAAAACACATAGGAGTAAATCTTCACATCATTGGATTAGCCAATGGTTTCTTAAATATGACACCAAAAGACAATTGAGGAAAAAAAATAGATAAAATGAACTACGTAAAGCTAAACCCTTTGTACTGCAAGTGATATGACAAAGAATGTGAAAATACAGTCCACAGATCGGGAGAAAATATATGTAAATCATATATTAGCACATTGACAAAATATATAAAGACTCTTAAAACTTAGCAATAAACATATAAATGACATTTTTAAATAAGCAAAGGATTTCAGTAGATATTTCTCCAATGAAATTATAATGGCCAATAGCATATGAAAAGATGTTAGAGATTATTAGTCATTAACAAAATACAAAGCAAAACCACAATGAGATACCACATCACACTCACTAAAATGGCTATAACAATAACTTCAAAATACCCAGGCAATATCAAGTCTTGATGAAAACACAGAGAAACTGAAATCCTTATTCTTTGCTAGTAGAAATGTAAAATAGTACATTCACTTTGGAAAACTTTTTGCATTCTTCAAATTGTTACAAAGGAATATTATTTAGCAATTAAAAAGAATAATGTACTAATACATGCTACACATAAGAGATGAATCATAAAAACACAAAAAGTGAAAGAAAGGTCACAAAAGACCACATAAGGTATGGTTCCATTTATATGAAATGTCTTCTAGAAGAGGCAAACTGTTAGAGGCAGAAAGCATATTACTGTCTGCCAAGGGTTGGAAAAGGGGTAATGGGTACTGACTGCTAATGTGTATAGGATTTTTGTGGGGAGTGATAAAATGTTCTAAAATTGTATTTTGGTGATGGTTGCACAATGCTATGAATATACTAAAAATTACTGAATTGTATGTTTTAAGTGAGCAGATCTTATGCATGTGAATTATATCTTAATAAAGATGAAAAAATTAATCTGGGAGCCAAATGCCTGGATACAAGTTTCCAAGATAAGATGCAAAGAGAGAAACATATGTCACTTAAAAATATTTCATCTGTTGGCAGCAAGGACTGTAAGAGTACATTAATCTTAGTTTGAAACATACTGGTCATCCTTACATAGAAAATTCATAAATTATACGAGAGAGCTAAGTGTTCATGGAGCCCCTTTGTAAAAGTTTTGTATGTAGAATGAAAGTGAATTCAGGTTGTGACAACACTCAAATCTTTCCCCTATGGTTTTTGCATTGCACCTTTAGGACATGTAAAGATTACATCATAATAAAGATGATTATAAAAGTAGAGGGAAGTTCTGGTTGAGGATTACATCTAAGTTTCCTCAAAACAGCAATTCCAGGTTACTGCCAAAATATTTATAAATATATAGTACTTTAGGCAAAATATAGATTTCCTAGTAAGCTTCTTTTTAATGTACAGGGAATTTCATTTGTTTGTTTTGCTTTGTTTCATTTTGTTTTAGACTTTCTTTGGGAATACCTGGATGGCTTAGTAGGTTAAGCCTCTGACTCTGGATTTAGGCTCAGGCCACAATCTCACAGTTCATGAGTTCAAGCCTTTATGAGGCTCTCTCCCTCCCTCTCTCTCTGCCCTCCCCCCACTCTCTCAAAATAAATAACTTTAAACTTAAATGTTAAAATTAAGTAAATTAGACTCTATTTTTTTAGGTCACTTTCAGGTTCACAGCAAAATTAAGCAGAGTGTGTAGAGATTATAGTCCTTGCCCCCATATATGCAGAGCCACCCCCACTATCAATATCCCCCCCCACCACAATGGTACATTTGCTACAATCAATGAACACATCACTTCTACCCAAAGTCCGTAGTTGAAAGTTGGGTTTGCACTGGGTGCTGTATATTCCTTGGGTTTGTAGAAATGTATAATGGCATGTATCCACTACTGTCACCACCGCGGTCTCATGCAGGGTAGTTTCGTTACCCTAAACATCCTCGGTGCTCTGCTTATTCCTCAGGACCTCCCCACCAGCCCAAGCAACCACTGCCCCCTTTATATCTTTCCAGGTTTGCCTCTCCCAGAATGTCATATAATTGGAATCATATAATACATAGCCTTTCAGAGTGGCTTCTTTCACTTAGTAATACCCCTTTAAGCTTCCTCCATGTCTTTTCAGGGCTTGATAGCTCATTTCTTTTTAGCACTGAATAATATTCCATTATCTAGAGGTACACACTTTATCCATTCACCTTGCTTTCAAGTTCTGGTAACTATGAATAAAGTTGGTATAAACATTTCTGTGCAAGTTTTTGTGTGGACATTAAGTTTTTAATTCATCTGAGTAAATACCAAAGAGAGTGATTGCCAGATTGTACACTAAGAGTATATTTAGTTTTCAAAGAAACTGTGACAATTGTTTTAATTTAAAAGACTGTAAGATTCAGACAGAAAAATATGGCTACCTAAAGAGGAAACATCAATTCTAAATCAGATTATCAGATGACAAGCAAGGACTCAAATTCTAGAAAGTTTTAAGAGAGGGAAGTTGTAACTTTAAACTTTTCTAGAGGAGTGTTGTTGGTCATTTATGAAAGTGAAAGACAAATATTCTCAGTGATGCCAGGGCTCTATCTGTTACCAAGATAACCTTCTTGCAAAATCTACTTGAAACAGGGGCACCTGGGTGGCTCAGTTGGCTCAGCACCTACCTCTTGATTTTGGCTCAGATCATGATTTCACAGTTCACGAGATGGAGCCCCACGTTGGGTTCTGAGCTGATAGCATGGAGCCTATTTGGAATTCTCTCTCTCTCTCTCTCTCTCTCTCTCTCTCTCTCTCTCTCTGTGTGTGTGTGGGGGGGTGTCCCTTAGCCCTCTCTCTGAAGTAAATAAACTTAAAAAAAAATTTTAAACCTACTTGAACTCTAGGTTGGATCAAGCAAATTAAGAATCCAAGCATGGGGAAATTACTGTGTAAGAAGAAGGTGATAAATACAGTCTTCCCTGCCCTCCCTAATTAGAACATAATCCTGCACTATACGTTCCCTAGGACTCTGTACCTTCTGGATGACACTTGCCACTGTTGCTGGTGTATACGTGTTGCTGTGACTGCTTGATCTATGTCTGTCATCACCACTACACTGTGTGGTCCTTGCAAACAGGTGGTGTGTGATATTGCTCACCTTTGCAGGTGTCCCTGCCAACAACATGATGCCTGGCATCAGAGCGGGTTCTCACTTCTTTGAGAAGAAAAAGAACCTGGTGTCCTGTCTATTTTTATGCTTACCACCTCCTCACTCAAACGTAATATTTGTGACCTGCGTCTCCTTTGTTAATGCCTCAAGTACAAGAACTAAGATGCATTTATTTCTGCACCTCAGGAGTCTCTGCACAGTGCCCAGACTAAAGAGTCACTCAATTAACATCTGCTGAGTTTTTGAACACAATCCCTTCCACCATTATACAACCAAAAGCTGTGTGCTTCTTCACACTTCTGTGCTCTTACGCTCTGATTTTTGCCCCGCCTTCTCCGCTTCATGACGCTCCGGGCAGCTCCAGCCTTAACATCCTCCGTTAACATGCAGGCAGAACTTGCTGCTTCCACAGAAATTGGACTATGTTGTACTAAAATTGTTTGCTCATGTGTTTTTTTGCACATGAAATGGTGGGCTTCTAAGGTCTAAGATATTTACTTTCCCAACTTTAGGAATGTTACCTAGCTCATAGTAAATGCTCATTAAATATTTGTTTAAAAAAATGAACCTACTGAAGGAGCTAGCTACATGGGTATGTAAGTTGTTTATCTATTAACAAGGGCCAAATTGAAAGTAGCAAAAAAAAAAAAACAACGGAAATTATGCATCAAGGGAGGGTATGCAAATGACAAACAGGCATTTCCAAATTTACCTGAGCTTGGTTTCATTATGGAGGAGGGTTTGTTCTCCCAGTGTGTCAGAGAACAGAACTTTCCAGGTCTGGTAAGCACAGCTAACCTCAAGCTTTAGGTCCATCACACTGAAATTATTTTCTGTTCTTTGGTCATGAAGTTTTACTGCTTTCAAGCTCTTCCCTCAACAGTGAAAGATGAAGAGAGGAAAATTCTTCAGTGTCTCAACCTTTCTAATTAATAGCTAAATCAAGAAATGTCCCTTATCAAAATTTCCTTTGGTCTACTGTGCTAGACTAATTTTCTCTGTCATATGAAAGTGTCGTAATTTTTGGTACTTAATGGACTCGAAGTTTTAATGGGAAGATTTAGTTAATCTTTTAAAATCTGGCTTTTGTTAATATATACTTTCTTAGCTACAGACACTATAGTTAGATTTGCTTGGACTATAATTGGTCTCTCTCTTTTGAACTGATTTTTGCTGAGGTTTGTTTTTTTCTGATCTTGAAAGAATAAGGTAATCTAACTCCGCCTGCCTATTGATGAGGTTTTCATGTACAGTCTTCTTTTAAGTAACACTCCTGCTGAGAAACTGCACACAAGGAGAACCAAAACGTAAGCCTTGCCTGAGAGAGCACAAGCAATTTTGGATGGACAAAGGGATCCGAATAAAATGAGAAGCAACATAACCCGATAGATACATGGGTCAAAATATGCTAAAAAGAATTCAAATTGCTATTATAAATTCACCTGGAAAATATTCTACAAAAATCAGTACTTTGAGTCTCACATAAAGGCATCCTATTGAAAGGAAATGCCGGGGCATTACACGAGTGGCTACTCTGTTCTTTTTAACATAAATATGAAGGTCTTAGAAAGCAGTCTTCAAAATCTATCTTTTACAATGTCAGATCCATTTTTTTTAATTTGTAAAGTTCTAGAAGCAGCCTGACATAGGAGCAAGGATTGTTTAGGATACCATTTCTTTTACATAGGAAGAAGTGAAATGCGTTGGTTTTTGTCTACAAATGCAAGAAGAGAAATTAAAATTGTGTTATTAATTAATTTCACCCAATCATTATCACAATTATTACTGTTTAATTACTCTTCTCATTTCTGATTTGACTTTTGCAAAGTAAGGGTACTAGAATAGGAGTCATGGATTCAAGAGTCTAGTTTCAAGGCTTCAATGTGCCCATGGGTAAATCCTTTTATCTTTTTGACTTAAGTTTCTCTATTTATAAAATTAAGAGGTTGAGTAAAGTTATTCCAGCTTTGGTTTTGTGACTAAAGTTAGTTATATAAAAAAGAGATTTAATCAGGATCTGGAAATAACAGGATAAAAATTCAACAAAAGTTCAGAGAGGATATTTGACTTAAAAGACAAAAATACAAGATTCAGTTGATAGTTTGCAATGTCACCATCTAAAGATAAGATTGGTGTCAAAGACACAAAAAGAAAAATGGTAAAACTTGAAGCCAAGAAAGGCAAGTAAATTCTGATAACATGCCAGCACTACCTGATTGGTAGAGGCTGTCTAGAGCAGGATGTAGAGGGTTTTAAGGCCAAGTCTAAGTTCAGCGGGAAAGAATGTTGTGATTTATTAGTACTATCTACCATGGGTTCAGAAGAGAAGAATAGTAGTGCATGCAAGATATTTACCACATAAAACAATAGCCTAACCATGTGTTGTGGATTCCTATTATTTGTGTCTGAAAACTTAGAATAGCCTCTATTCTCAGCACAGTATATCATCTGTCACAAGAAATACAATAAAATATAACTTTAAAAAATGGTTATATATTCTTGAGAGAGAGAGAGCAAGAGAGAGAGAGCATGAGTTGGGTAGGAACAGAGGGGGGGCAGAGGATCCAAAGCAGGCTCCACACTGACAGCAGCAAGCCCAATGTGGGGCTTGATCTCATGAACCATGAGATGATAATCTGAGCTGGAGTCAGAAACTCAACCAAAGGAGCCACCAGGAGCCCCAGTAAAATATAAGCTTAAAATGAAAGTAAATTCATTCAGGTTCTTAATTATTGTATAAGTACAAGATTAGAGCAGCAAAGTTGGTTGCAGCTACCTTCATCTTTTATGCAGTAGTGGTAGAAGCTCTAGAAATGTACTGGGCACACAGCTGCCCAGAAAAAGTACTCTGTGTTCAGCCTCTCTTCCAAATAGATGGGGTTATTTGAGAAAGTGCTGACCTATGAGATATGAGAAGTGATGTGAGCAATTTGCAGGTTGTACTCTTTCCCCTTCCTGCTGGTTCCAAGGCCCACGGGGTGAGGACGAGCCACCAGGGAATGAGGATGTTAACACCCAGTGTCACTACATCAGCCATATGCAGCTTGCACGCGGAAAGTTGCTATCTTGCTTAATCCACTATAATTTCAGGTCTCTGTTAAAGCAACCAAACCCATACCTAACCTAATAAAATACTTATTTTGGGGTATGGAAATGTGCACAAGAAACATGTGCCTTCTTATGGGAAATGTGATTTTGGAGAAAGGCAGTTCCATCGTGTGGATATTTCCAAAAAGTCACAGGAGGTGAAAGTAGGGGTGCAGCTACCACCAGGCAGACTTTCCATAAACCTGTATTTCTTACATTGGGGTTACAAAGGTCAAAGTCAGCCAATCACCTGTCTATAAATAAGGTCTTACTGGAACATAACCATGTTCATTTGGATGTTGTCTATGGCTGCCTTCTGAGCTACAATAGCAAAGTTGAGTAGTTTCAACAGAGATTGTTTGGTCCACAAAACCTAAAATATTTACTATCTGGACCTTGATATGGAAAGTATATTGGTGCCTGACTTAAAAGATAGAAGCCTTGGGGTGCCTGGGTGGTTCAGTCAGTTAAGTGTCCAACTTCAGTTCCGATCATGGTCTCACGGGGTTCGTGGGTTCCATGACGGGCTTTGTGTTGACAGTGCAGAGCCTGCTTCAGATTCTCTGTCTCCATCTCTCTCTGCCCCTCCCCTGCTCATGCACTCCCTCTCCATGGTCTCTCAAAAATAAATAAAAACATTAAAAAAAAGAAGCCTTTCTCACACAGGAACTCTAATTTCAGATATCACTCGTATTTCCGGATGGGTTTGTCACATCTCAGTATTAATATTCCACATCTTACTTTCAATTCATGCAAATTCTCTATTTTCTATCAAGGAACTATTTAAAAATTTTAAATATCTCCTTATCTCTCTCCCTAGGAGCAGCTGCACTTAACTGCCATTTAACCCAGAGGCCATCTTTCACACAAAGGTACTATCTCTTCCCAAGGATTACAAAGGTGAGCTGGGAAAACCAGGGCAGTGAGGCACAACTCCTGGTTGTTGGTGCTGCTTAGTGAGTGATTTCCACAGCAGGTCTCACATCCAATCAAGTCCAAGTTCACTCCCTGATTTCAAAGGTCCCTTCGAAACCAGTGCCTTTCCACCACTGTCAAAGAAAGTATATCTAAAATGTTTAAAGAAAACAAGACTTCACATTAAATCCAAGAATGTTGTGGGTCCATTCTAAGTTATAGGAGATAAGCCAGTCTGAATCTTCAAAAGTGGATGTGACCTGAAAGGAATTTTAAATAAAAGGAAAAAGTGAGACTAATTAAGAAAAGCTTGCATTTATTGCAGTAGTAGTCAAATAATAAAAGGGAAAAGCAAATGATTGTGTTTCTAAATGTAAATGAAAAACCACACCTTTCAGAAGTGGGCATCCAACTAATATTGAAAATTTCATAATTTTGGCTCTAAATTACTGAACTCAAATTCAATAAATTCAATATTTTAATATATGTTTAAAAAGAAAAAATAAGAATCTTAAGGTGATGAAGTCTTTGCAAAAATAGCTATAGATCAAAATTAAGAAAATGCAGGAAAATTCAGTTGATATATGTGAATAAATATACACACTAAAAAAAGTTGTGCCTACATTTTTAATGTATTTAAAAATTAAATTTATTTTATATAACCATCATCTATAGCATGCCTTAGTACCTATGAAACTTCAGAATCTAAGAACAAAATATTCATGTTCAGAAAATGCAATATTGTTGGAAATAGGAAATGTTTTAAAATTATATATAGTTATGTATATATTTAGAACATGTACTAATTTTATTACACTTTTTATTCTCTAAGCTGTGCTATCTAATATGGTAGCTACTAACCACATGTGGTAAGCACTTGAAATGTGGATGGTCCATATTTAGACTTATGAGATAAACACTAAATATTGAAGACTTAGTACAAAAAGAATGTAAAATATCTCCAGTTTTACATTTTGATTACATATTGAAATGATAATATTTTAAAAACATTGGATTAAATAAAACACTATTAAAATTAATGTATCCTTTTTTAGCTTTTTAAACATAACTACTAGAAGATTCTAAATGATATGTGAGGTTTGCATTGTATCTCTGTTGGACAGTTCAAATCTTGGGTATCTCAGAGTACTTTCTTTTTCAAAGACAATTATCTGAGAAACCTATCACCACAACCCCGGGAATCATAAATATAAATTGCGTACTGGATATTTCAATGAGATTAAAAAATCATTCTGTCTACATCCAATGCATCTAGTAACTTTTAGAGAACCTAATAAGAAACACAGAAATCAAATGTCCAAACCCTTGCCTTCTCCATCTGAATTTCATTGATTCCAATGAGATTTTGTATGTGTGCAGAGCAAGATACAGTGTTAGCTTTAAGTTGGGAGGGAAACAGATGGCCCAAAATAGCACAATTAACAAGAGAATGGTGCCCATGGGGGGGCGTGGGAATCCAAGAACCACCCTTGGGATAATAATTGACCCAAAATCATCCCAAAACCAAAAACTTAGCCCATTACATTATTTCCTTGAATGAAAACTTTTTCTAGTGTTTTACCTTCACAATCAGCCTAAGGTACTAGCTTGGTATAGAAACAGATTTAAAAAAAAAAAAAGACTTCATTAGAAAAACACCCATTGTTTTCCAGGGTCCTTCACTGATATGCTTCCCACATATAATCAAGACTACATTGCTTAGAATATGAATCCTAAAACATCATATTACAGAGTGCTTATTTTACTGTAAGAGTTCTAAAATGCTGACTTGATTTCCTGGCCATCTACTTTTACCTTAATGAACTATTTTATTCAATGAATCACTATTCTTGTAAATTCTTCTGCTTAACAGAACAGAAGGTGACAGCTAACAGCATGTGCCGGCTGACAGCGCCGGCTTGCCTCTAGCCCTGTTGCTTTGAATGATTCACTCAGGATAGAGATATTTGACCCCACAGAAAGGCAGTTCTTTGGATTTCCTCCTAAGGCCCACTTGAAAGTTATCTCCCATTGCTCTTTCGATGTCAAGCCTTGCCAAGAATAAAAGTGCTGTGTCACTCACTCCCTTGGTTCTTTGTCCCTAAACAGATGAAAAGTCCTTGTTTTCACTTCTAAGATGTCAGAGAATGAAAAGAGAGAAAAGTAATTTCAGTGCCCAGAAGTAGAAATGCCTGTGTGATTGTTTCCAAACAATATCAGTTGCTTTTGAAGTCAACAGGAGACCGTGAAGGCTGATTCTGTTTCTAATTCACAGGTAAAGGAATACTTCATTTGTCAAAAAAAAAATCCATACTTTATTATTATTTTCAATTTAATTAGAGACAAAAGGGCATGTCACGTGTGCAGAACATGGCTTTATTCATTAATAGGGGTCATGGTCATGGGAATAACAACCCTACTTCCTACATCCAACCTAACCAACCCAGCTATGCCTACTGCACAATTGCTTGGGAGCTTTTGATGTTGGGACTGACAGTGTTGAGCAGTGATGTGCATGGCAGCGTTTAGTACTTGAGTTGATGAAAGTGAGAGGAGTTTGTGCAGGGGCCTTGGAAAAGACAAAAAGAGGGAGAGAGAGAAGACAAGATGGTATCTAACCCCAAACAGCCTCTGAGACTAGGTCTAAGCTTCCTAAGAAAGGGAAGGGAGTGCCATTTGGATGTGGAAACTTCCAAGACTCTGGATATAAGCTTGAGAGTGTGAAGAAGGATAGAAAGTGGCTCCCCCAGCATCCAGAGGCAGGACCAGGCTAAGACGCAAGCCAGCGGCAGCCTGGTGTGGCCGTCAACGGTGGGTCTTTCACCAACAGTGGCTGAGGGAGTAAGCACAGGTGTGAGAAGCACCACATTTACCGATTTTCTCTGTCTGTATCATTGTCTTGCCATCGATTTCTTCTTCATTTTCCTGCCACCACAGTCTTAACCACCACAATGCTAACATAATACCTTTTTTTTTTAAGACTGTTCATCAAAATAGTTTTGGAGAATGTGATGGATGGGAATCACTTTTTGGTCACAACTTCTGTGCTGCAGCGGTGAGCAATAGGATGAGGATGGACACACCAGCAAACAAGAGTGTTGTGCTCCCCACCCCAGCGCAGCGAAGTTCTTACAAGTGCCACCTACTGCTACTATGGACAGGTCCTTCCCAGGGGCACATGTCTGGGGTGTGCAGAGACGCAAAAGATCTTGATCAAGTGCACAAGTGAGACAAAGTTTAGAAAACTCTGAAGAGGGTCTGAGGTCAGCCTACATGTTCACCAGGTCTCCTCATTCATACACAAAGCCTGGAGAGGCCTACATGCACTCAGATCTCATGTAACTTTTCTACAGGAGAACGAAGCAGGACTCAGGGTATGAAGTTAGAATCCCCAATCCAGAAGTGATGCTGTTACTACACATTTGGAAGGAGGAGAAAGAATGAAGCTGGTTCCATGTTTTAGATTGGAATTTTCCATTTGAATATATAGTTTAGTATTGGTCTCATATTACTCAGTAGTTGTATTCATGAATGTAATAGTAAATTTTTTTGAAAATTAAATTATATTTTAAATTCTCTAGGGAAGATCATATTGAAAAGAATCAGTAATAACACCTCTCATTAAAACATCACTCACTAAATGCATCTGTTTTATATAATTGGATTTTTACCTCCAATTTTCTTGAAATGAAATATCATTTACACTAAATTCACCATATTTTACCAAACATTTAATATGTGCCATGCTTTGAGCTAGGTCCAAGGGGCTCAAAGATGAATAAAACATAGTCCTTGTCCTTAAAGAGGTCATGGATTGTCAGAGAAAATAGTTATCATAACACATGGAGAAAAAGCATTAAAAAAGAAGCAATTAATTCAGCAATGGTGAGAAGAAAGTTGGGAAAGCTTTATGACTTTGAAGCTGAATATTAAAGGATGATTAATAATATGCCAGATAATTATGAAAAAAATGGATATTCCAAACATAAAAAGAATATGTACCTGGTTACAGCATTAAGTATAAAAGCCAAAGTGTGGAAGCAACTAAAGTGCCTGTCAACAGATGAATGGATAAAGAAGATGTGCTATAAACACACAATGGAATATTATTCCATCATAAAAAAAAAAAGAATGAAATCTTGTCATCTGCAACCACATGGATAGAGCTAGAGAGTATTATGTTAAGTGAAATAATTCAGAGAAAGACAAATACCATGTGATCTCACTCACATGTGGAATTTAAGGGAAAAATGAACAAAACAGAAAAAAGAGAGAGAGACAAACCAAGAAATAGACTTTTAACTGTAGAAAACAAACTGATGCTTACCAGAAGAGAAGGATTGGGGGGATGGGTTAAATAGGTGATGGGAATTAAAGAGCACACTTAGCCATGATGAGCTCTGAGTAATGTATAGAATTGTTGAATCACTGTACTGTTCACCTGAACCTAATACAACACTGTATGTCAACTGTACTGGAATTAAAATTTTTAAAACATTAGATTCTAAGAAAAAAGAGTGAAAAGCTGAAAAAAAATGTACCTGATAGAAACTGGATAAAGGATACATAAGCTCTCTCTATGTCATTTAGGCAAATACCTGTGAATCTATATTTCAAAATTCAAACTATTTTAATATGCTAATTGTCCTATGTATTAATATATATGGTATTTAGATAAATGGAAACCTATCTTGGGTGAGGGACTGGCGTGGGAGGAGGCTGGGCAGGAAGTCAGGGATCACCTTGTACTGCAAAAAATAAAGCTGGCAGCAAGGCAGAGAGTCTTGAAACAATGGAAATATAAGATAAAAAAATCTGAAGATGTATTTTTGAGGTACAGCAAAAGTCTTCCATGATTCTGATAAAGAGAGAAGAGATAAAGAGCATTTAAAATTGGGATAGAAATTCATTCCATCAATCATTATAGAATAACCAAGGAAGTTTTTATAGTGAAAGATAATGAGTTCAATTTGGAACTATTGAAATCGAGTCTCAGTACCCAAGTGTGACATGGCATTGGAATTCAAGAATGAGGTCTTATAATGTGCACTTTCTATGTTGTTTGAGAATATTCAATTCTGCTATAGGAGAAAACAAATATGATGGACTGAACTAATAAGAAATATTAAGCACAGTATAGATTTTAACAGGAAAAACTCATAGGATACGCTGTTATGTGCACATAATATTTGAATAAATAATTTGTGAGATACAGGTAGAATTCATGCAATATATTAAATCTAGACAGTATGTTAGTAATCTTTAAGACATATCAACAATCAACAGAATACATAAAAAGCAAGAATGTTGTTTAGAAACAGTAATACATAAAAAGACCAAATCAAACCACCTCGGAGATGACAACTATGTTACTCTAAAATTCAGTCATCCATTGGTGATGTCCAGAAGGCCTCACACCAACTCATGTGCACTCTACCCAAATACACACATAAGACCTATGGCTCTTTACAGGCTAACTGACCAGCTCTATCTATTTACAGATGTTCTTGGCCCTCAGTGGCTCCTGTAGAACAAGCACATATCATTGGCTCAGGACACCTTCTTTCTGTGAACCACTACGTCAAACCTCACCTCTGATCCTATTAAGCACAATTTTAGCAAGAAGAACGAAGATGGCAGAGAGAGACAGAGAAGATATGTAGCCTTCTGAACCCCAGGTCTCAGACATCATAGTCCTCCATCTGCTCATGTGCTAATCTAGAAATGTTAATTTACCCCATCTCTTTATTCTTGCTTATTATATGTTTTAAAGTGATTTAATAAACCATGTGATTCAAGCATTATAATTTGGTCTATGAGCCTTTCTGCTCTGTGACTTCTGAGCTAGAATACCTCATAGCACACTTGGGATATGAAATGTAATTGCCCATATGATAGGTCTGAATATAGGATTATAATCATTGAGGTATTTGAGATAATCCACTGGACCCCAATTACCATGGTTTAACACGGTTATTTTTCTGATGTATACAAGCTTCCAACAATTGTTGAAACTCTTTAAGACATAATCAAGCATCCTCCTTTGAAAAAGTACAAGTTACCACAGTTTTATAACTTCTGAAACCTTAATGAAAACCTTCTGCAGGCACACTTACCCTAACACCAGTAACAGTGCCGATACTTAATGTGTTTTTGCTAAATTGAAGAGTGAGTTGCAGGGCATCTTCACAACTCAGATATTTAAATGCTGATATTCATATGTTAAGTCTGACAAAGCTTATCAGTGGAACCAATAAGCAATTTTATTAAAAACTGTGTGGATTAGATCATTTATCCAGACAGAGACTGTCTTGGGAAAAGACTGAATCCCCCACAGGCAGGACTTACTAAATGGAAATGACTTCCATGACACAGTAGTTCAAGACTCCTAGATCAGTGAACCTCAGCTTAGTTTACAACAGACTATGACTAAGATCCCACATTCTCTATTCATTGTCAAAGGAAGTTAGCAAACAATTTGAGAATGTGGGGATGTGGAAAAGTAAACACATGTCATATAGATTGTTTGCTGAGCCATACGGCAGCAGAGAAGTAATACACATAGCATGACAAGGCAGACCCCAACACATGAAAGGAGGAGAGAAAAAAATTAGAAGTCTTTTTGTTTATTTATCTGGGATGATTATTAAATTGAAGCCATGTTAGATAAATTATAGTGTATTCATGCAACGGAATATTTTGCAGCTTTTTAAAAAGAGAGGAAAAATAATTTATAAACCACTATGGAACAATTTACCAGATATACTGTTAAGCAAAAAACAATCAATGTGAGGAGTAGTTTGTATAGCATGCTAATATTTTGTATTTAAAAGAATGTGGACAGATACTCGTATACACATGAAATTTGTGGAAGGACGCATGGCACATTGATTTTGGTGGTTAACTCTAGGAAGGGGAACGGGCAATTGCAACATGTAGTATAAAGTGGACTTGTTCTTTGTTTTTATGTGTTTTTTAAATTTCATAAGTTTGTATTCATTATATTTTTTATTTTAATGTCAATTTTTTTTAAACAGTCTCGGTGCCTGGGTGGCTCAAGGGGTTGAGCGTCTGACTTTTGGTTTTGGCTCAGGTCATGATCTCACAGTTCATGAGATCAAGCCCCACATGGAGCTCTGCACTGACTGCACAGAATCTGCTTGGGATTCTTTCTCCCTCTCTCTCTGCTGCTGTCCTGCTTGTGCTCTCTCTCCCCCAAAATAAATAAAAATTTAAGAAGAATTTAAATATGTAAAATTCAACGTAGTAAACAAATATATTTCTATTCATATTTATATCTACAGTGTATAGTCTTCTACTGTGAAGTGGATGATTTTTCATTTAAAATTTACTAAAACTCCCAATACAGGACAAAAAGGCTATAGTTTCTAATTATGTTGTACATTCAGTTATATATTTAAAGCATTTTTCTTTCAAGTTAATATGTCACATGAAGCCATTAGCCCACTGAGGCCTGTTCAATTCTAGAGTTCAGTTAAACTGCAGGTTACTTGGTTACACAAATTTCACAGATTAAAAAAAAACTTTTCTTCACAAAAGGAGGTAGTCCTCAAGAGATGGCCCCCATGAAGTCCCAAATTGTGAATTTGACTCTTCTGAAACAAGACTGAGAAGAAAATGAAACATATGTACCTCAGTTCTGTAACCCTCAAAATGGGACTAATAGGAATAACTAGCTTGATAACACATACAAAACCTACAACAAATGATAGTTGTAACTAACACAGCTTAAAGGTCAAATGAAGATATGCTGGTTCTGTGTAAATATTTATGTCTATGGGATGCCTGGGTGGCTCAGTTGGTTAAGCCTCTGACTATTGGTTTCAACTTAGGTCATGACCTCACGGCTTGTGAGTTCCAGCCCACATTGGGCTTCCTGCTGACAGTGCAGAGCCTGCTTGAGATTCTCTCTCTCCCACTCTCTACCCCTCCCCTGCACATTCTCTCTTTCTCTTTCTAAAAATAAATTAACTTTAAAAAATTATTTAAAAAATTTATGTATAGAAAACATAAGTTTTTGTCTTAAGTAAAACTATAAAGGCCTAATGATGCTTGGTGATGCTACTATCCTATCACAGCTTGGCACACATCTCTTCCAAATATCTTATTTGGAGTTTGCATGAAAAATCATGTTGGTATCTTAAACATTCCAAAGAAGTTGATATTTCAATGACTAGTCCTTGAGAATGAAGATAAACCAGACTAAATCACCCTCATGTTTACATGCTGTCAACCAGCAATTATCTGATCGATTTTTTAGTTATGCCTGTAACACAATCTAATTCCTTTGAAAATTAATGGCCATGGTTGTTTTATGAACATTCAGTTCTATTACCCTATCATGCAGGGGAAAAGAAAAGACTGAAGATGCACAACTGGAAAAGAAGGTAGAGTGTAACCTTTTTTTTTTTTAATATTTTATTGTCAAATTGATTTCCATACAACACCCAGTGCTCTTCCCCACAAGTGCCCTCCTCCATCACTACCACCTCTTTTCCCCCTTCCCCCTTTCCCTTCAACCCTCAGTTCATTTTCAGCATTCAATAGTCTCTCAAGTTTTGCATCCCTCTCTCTCCCCAACTCTCTTTCCCTCTTCCCCTCCCCCTGGTCCTTCATTAGGTTTCTCCTGTTTTCCTGTTAGACCTATGAGTGCAAACATATGGTTTCTGTCCTTCTCTGCCTGACTTATTTCGCTCAGCATGACACCCTCAAGGTCCATCCACTTTCCTACAAATGGCCAGATTTCATTCTTTCTCATTGCCATATAGTACTCCATTGTGTATATATACCACATCTTCTTGATCCACTCATCAGGTGATGGACATTTAGGCTCTTTCCATGTTTTGGCTATTGTTGGCATAGGAACATTGGGGTACATGTGCTCCTATGCATCAGCATTTCTGTATCTCTTGGGTAAATCCCTAGCAGGGCTATTGCTGGGTCACAAGGGAGTTCTATGGATACTTTTTTGAGGAACCTCCACACTGTTTTCCAGAGTGGCTGCACCAGTTTACATTCCCACCAACAGTGTAGGAGGGTGCCTGTCTCTCCACACCCTCGCCAGCACCTATAGTCTCTTGATTTGTTCATTTTAGCCACTCTGACTGGCGTGAGGTGGTATCTCAGTGTGGTTTTGATTTGTGTTTCCCTGATGATGAGTGATGTTGAGCATCGTTTCATGTGCCTGTAGGCCATCTGGATGTCCTCTTTGGAGAAGTGTCTGTTCATGTCTTCTGCCCATTTCTTCACTGGGTTATTTGTT
>NC_043703.1:65413925-65463576 GCF_006229205.1 Suricata suricatta | reverse complement strand
TGATTTTCAATATTAGCCCTTTATCTGATATGTCATTTGGAACTATCTTTCCCCATTCTGTTGGTTGCCTATTAGTTTTCTTGATTGTTTAAACACGGTAGGGGCCACCATTGGAGAACAGCCGCCTGCAAGCCCAAACCTCTTCCAGCCTTCCTCTGGTGCTTTCTTCTTCTTCTCCTTCTCTTCCTCCTCCTCCCCCTCCCCCCCCCCCCTCCTCCTCCTCCCCTCCTCCTCCTCCCTTCCTCCTCCTCCTCCTCCTCCCCTCCTCCTCCTCCTCCTCCTCCTTCTTCTTCTTCTTCTTCTTCTTTCTTCTTTCTTCTTCTTCTTCTTCAATATTTATTTATTTTTGAGAGAGAGATAATGTGAAGGAGGGAAGAACAGAGAGAGAGGGAGACACAGAATCCGAGGCAGGCTCCAGGCCCCAAGATGTCAGAGTACAGAGCCCAACATGGGGCTCAAACCCATGAACAGCCCCCACAAACCAGGGAGATCATGACCTGTGCTGAAGTCAGACGCTTAACCAGCTGAGCCACCCAGGCTCCCTTGATGCTTATTCTTAAATTGGCTCACCACCAAGAAGGGAGAGACCTAGATGCTCCTCTAGAGGCTGCTCCCTGCCTGGAAGGAAAGTGTGTGGGTGTGGGTGTAAGTGTGGGTGGGTGTGACAGGGCAGAGGCAGAATGTCTGTGTGTGTCTCTGCTCTGTTACATAAAAAGGAAAGGGAAAGGAGAGGGAGTAGGAAGGATCAAAGACACACCTGGAGGAGCCTCGATGAAGGACCACGTTTGGCAGATCATCTCTCAGATCATGACTCAGATAGGAAAAGTATCAGGATGATTCTCAAATTCAATTACTTCTGAGACCTAGCTTATTTTCAGTCCCCTGAATACCACAGCTGGACAAACAAACAGCGAAATCTGTTCAGGTTAACAATGAAATATTATCAAAAACATGCTCTAAAAAGGAAGGAAGGAAGGAAGGAAGGACGGACAGATGAACACAACAAATCCAGAAATCTCATCAAGTCCTCTGGAGCCTAAAAAGGACTAAGAGAACACATATGTTTGGAAAGAGGAAAATTATTCACAACTATTCTTAATTCATGAAACACTCCTTTAAAATGGTTGTTTTATTCTCTATATTCACTTAATCACTCATTTAATATTTTCCATAGAAGGTGTCCATTTAATGTGATAAAAACCCTTGTTCTAAGCTGGGATAGAAGAAGAAACAAGCTCGCAGGGAACCCTGGGCCTTCCTTTCTGCATGAAGATGCTTACCACAGGTTGCAAAAGCCAGGGGAGAAGGAGAGAGAACAACAATCAAGGCCCCACCTACCAAGAGCAGAGAACTTCACACCACCCCGCAAAGGAGCCTAGTCACCCCTCCTTCCGGGAAAGAGAGAGTGAGTATTAAGGTTTGGAGGCTTCTGGCATCTGGTGGGTAGCGGCCAGGGCGCTGCTTCCCCAGCAGGTTCCTCAGAAGGTAGACATGTTGGTAGAAGTCCCTATTTTACAAAAGGAACATGAAGAGTAGCATAAAAGTGCTTCCCCCGGTGGGCTTGAATTCTAATTAATGTGGGTTCCTCACTACCCACATCAATCTCCCACAAACCTACAGCCTGTTCCCTAAAATATTCCAGGCACTTTCACAGCTCAGGGTCTTCATTCATGCTGTCCTCTTTCCCTGAATTCATTCGCCCCCTTCCCATTCATCTTGTCTTCCCCAGTTGTTGCAATTCTATTCATCTTAGAAGCGATCCAGAATATCCTCTCCCTTTAGAATCTTTCCCCAACTGCCTATCCCCACAGGAAAATAAATTCCTGGCACTATTAGCTGCTTTGTAAACTTGGGCAATTGAGTCTCACTGTTTTCATCTCTAAAGAAGGCAGAACAGTACTTAAGCCATCAGGGCTAGTCTAAGGATTAACGCATGCAGTTATACTTGGGTGATAACTGATGTATAGTAAATGTTCCTTTCCCTTCTACACTCTGAGACAGAAAACTAAATTAATTTCCCGTCTCTTTGTTAAATAATCCTGGGACCAAGCATATTTTCCTATGACTATGTTAAAAAATACTGAGACAAGCAAAAATAACTTAGCTATTTGCTCCAAGGAAATATTTGTTCCTGGAAGATATGGCTGTGAGCCAACCAAATAGTTTACATATCAAGACCTAGTTTACTCATCAAGACTCATATCAGTCCCCTTGCCTCACTGTGTCTACCGATCCAAAACTAGTATGTCATAAACCCTGCACACTGCTAATTTGACTCTGCTTATAAACCTAACTTTGCTTAATCAACACATTGTTTCAGAGATTTCACAGTTGACACGTCTTTGCCTTAATTGAGACTGAATAGCACTTTGCTTAAACTTCTATTACAGCACTATGCTGTACCTTTGTTATCGGTGATCACCCAATTATCTTCCTTCCTCTGTAAACCGGTAAGCTTCATGAAAGCAAGATGTCTTTTGGTCTCTGTAATTCCGGTGTTCATCATCACAGTTGGCCAATAGTCGAGACAGAAAATAAAATAACATATTCTCCCTTGAAGGAACGAATGAATGAACAGTCATCCCTGATGTCACAAATCCACTTTTAATCCACTGACCTAGTGATTTCAGTGACGGACTGTTTTGCTCCCCACAAGACACTTGTCAATGCCTGGAAACATTTTTTATTGTCATGACTAGGTGTGAGAGGCACTACTGACCTCTGGTGAGTAAAGGCCAGGGAAGCTTCTAGACCTCCCACAGTGCACAGGGCAACCTGCACAAGGAATTAACCGGCCAAACTGTCAACAGCTTTGAGAAATCCCACCCTTCCCTGGCACCTTCTCCATTATGCTCCAGGTCTCAGGAGGCTTATCTGGGATGCAACACCCAGCTCCCTGCCTTCCATCTCAGGATCAGATTCAGCCAGCGGGAGGTACCAGCAAGGGATCAGAGTGTAGCGGGAGGAGAGACCAGGTACATAGTTCCCCAGCTCCCTGCCTGCCAGGCCACAGGTCCCACAGGCTGGTCTGTCTTGGGTTCCTCCACTAATGCCACCACTCCTCCCCAGAGCTTTCTTCGACAGCTGTAACTGTAGGGATAGCTCTCCTCAGGCTCTACTCATTGTTCCCATCCCCTGGCCCATACAGCTCTTGGCAGGGTAAGTGCTCCTCCTGTTGATAACCTTCACCATCCTTTGTTGGTTTCCCTAAGGCTGCTTACACCCTGGTAATTAGCTCCTTCATTAAATGCTCCTCAATTACTCTACTTGGGTGTGTCACCTGTTTCACAAGGAACTCTGATTGAGACACCTACTAGAGGTAGACGCCATGTAGAAGGATGGCTGAACACATCTGCGTCAGGCTGATAATGCTTTCATGACATGGGGTAGCAGCTCTGGCTCTCACTACACAACAGAGTATTGGGACTCCTTGGAAGGGACATGCGTGCCTCTGAAAAGGCTATTTTCATTTATATCTGTTGGGAACTAATCTGGTTCCTAACCACTAAAACTCAAGGGTGCATTTTAAAGTTCTTTCTGAAAAAAAAAAAATAAAAACTTCACTTCTGAGTCTTTAGTAAAGTGGTTTTAGGGCAGTAAAAAGCCATTATACTTTGGCAAACACAACCACATCAAACTATAACATTTGTACTGACTGGTGAAAACTATGCCAATAGCCTCGACAGCATATCAGAATTGTGCAGAGAAAAAGTGAGAAATAAAATGTTTGACCTGCTTACCTGAATTCAGAAATTACTGAAATTCAGAAATGTGCAGCCATATTAGGAGAAGACCAACAGAATAAACAAAGTTTTGTCAGAGACCAACAGAATCTATCATGGGGCACCTGGGTGGCTCAGTCAGTTAAGTGCCTGACTCTTGGTTTCCGGCTCAGGTCGTGATCTCACAGTTTTGGAGTTTGAGCCCTGTATCAAGCTCTGCAGTGACAGTGCAGAGCCTGCTTGGAGTTCTCTCTCTCCCTCTCTCTTTGCCCTCCCCCCTTGCTGTCTTTGTCTCACTCTCAAAATAAGTAAACTTAAAAAAAAACTTTTTTAAGGGATACCTGGTTGGCTCAGTTGGTTAAGTGTCCTACTCTTGCTTTCAGCTCAGGTTCTCAAAGGTTCATGAGTTTGAGCCCCATATCAGGCTCTGTGCTTACAGTGCAGAGGCTGCTTGGGATTTTCTCTCTCCCTCTCTCTCGGGCCCCTCCCCTGCTTGCTCTCTCTCTCTCTCTCTCTCTCTCTCTCTCTCTCAATAAATAAACTTAAAATTTTTTTTAAATTTAAAGAATCTGTGATTAACTCTGATGTTTACTGTGCATTGTGATACTTACTGGAGCCCTTCTGTATAACTAATATTCAGAAAAATGATATTTGAAGTGAGAAAAAAAACAGTCTAATGTTTTAATTGGTATATGAAACTACAAGCCCAGGTATAAATCTTTTTAGTGCTGTCGAATCCAGAAAGAGAGAATTATATAATGGAATATGCAAGAGCAAGGCTAGAGGTCCTTATGCAGATGTAAGCTGATTAAAATTAGCACTTCATGAAATTGCTTTCTTTTTTTTTAAGATGAAAACTGATGCTAAGTGGGACACAGCTATAAAAGTCCACATTTTTCAATCTATGCTAAAGGTTCTTTCCACAGGCGACCTTATCTGGGGCTTTAACCTAAGATTATAATATGCAAAGGACTTTCAGAATTGTTTTTCCTTTTGTTTACTTGGCTTTTATGAAAAACTGCCAAGATGATCTGAGGGCAGAGTAGTGTAGCGAAAGATAATTCAAACCATAAGTTTAAGACTTTCAAAAGTGGCACAGATTTGGAAAACTACTTAACTTTTTGAGCCATGGATTTATCTTTAAGTTTGAGTCTTAAAATTGCTGACAGGATTAGGGGAGAACACACATACAGAGCACCTTTCGAAGAGTCTGGCATTCAGTAGCAGTTACTCATGATCAGTGCCCATGAGTCGCATTTCATTTAGGGCCAATGCTGGTAATCCATGCAGCAAACTTCCGTTGCACACCTATGAGGCACTAGGTGCTGCTGCCCAGGGGCCTGCAAAGTTTCTAATTGTATAAGTCCAAAAATAACTTGAGTCCATTTGATTTGAAAAGAGAGAGAAGAGGTTAAGATTCAGCAGGAATTTTAATTGAAATTGAAATTCCCCTTGGATTGCTGATTCAGATCCATTACTACCGGAACACTGCAGAGGCTGTGACCTGATGCTTAGGAAAAACTCCTACTGAAAGATGTAAAGGGTCTGTTTTAGCACTACTTCGTTCCTTTAGTATTTCTAAGATAATATACTCTTCCGAGATATCTTCCTCACATGGTCAAGCTAATTGGTGCACTACCCTCCCAACTTTGCCAATTACTCCCGAGTGTCTTCTGTCGTGTGTTTGAGTTGTTCTGTTGAAGCTGGCTCTGTCCTGCTGACTCATCACCATCAGCAGCACAGCTACCTGTCACTGACATTTCTCAGAGACACGCAAATTGGACTGAAGCACTGGCAATTAATATTTCCACTCTTCTCCGCATGGCATATACAATAGTATAAGTGGTACTTTAAGTGTAGAAATGAAATGAAATTATGGGAAAAGATGGGGTTTTTTGGGACCAAAATCAATGACAGGTGCACTTTACTTCCACACAGGCTTGCTTATAAAGGAGAGGAAAAGACTAAGGCATAATGTGGCTTAAGCTACATTTTTTAAAAATCACCCCTATTTTCCTCCCCAAAGAGCTTAAGGCAGGAGGTAGAATAACATTCATGCCATTATATCATTTAAAAAACCCCTAACAGAATGTGATGATTGTATAACTTAAATGTTTTTATCATATAAAATTAACCAAAATAATTTATGATTCAAAAATCACATTTTTAATGTGAGTCCCAAACCTACCAGCTGTGATCAAGCTCTAGTCTTACAAAACCTCTTTAGAACCATACAATAGCCTTATTTATGGTTATGGCATTATATGAAACCACACAATGTTTATAAAGATGGCAGTAAATCCAAAGCCCTCAAATGGCATCCAAGTTCCATAGCACGCTGTTAGGAGTTTCTCTCTCCACATTCACCTCTCCCAAGTTTCCAGACATTAGCAGGGGTCTGGAATACACCAATGACTCCTTCACCACCTCACCTCTCTCCTCCCCCCTACAGCACAGCACCCATTCCTCCTCACCTTCTCCAGCTCTTTACTGGTATATGAAACTATAAGCCTAGGTATAAATCTTTTTAGTAGTGTTGAACCCAGAAAGGGAGAATTATATAATGGAATTATATAACGAATTATATAATGGAATATGCAAGAACAGGGCTTGTCACTTCTGTGAATGTTTTCTGGGTTGCCTTTCCTAAAAGTCCTAACATTCCTAACTTCCCCTTCCTATGTGATTTTTTCCTCTTAGCACCTTCCATCACTTAACATATTATAACATATCATCAACAGACTTTTTATCCATCAAATATATAAACATACCTTGCTTCTAAGTCTACCTCCCTCTACTAGAATATAAGGACCACAAGTGAATTTGCATGCTTTGTTCATTACTGTAGCCCAGGATCTAGTGTGGTGCCTGGTACCAATAAATACCACATTTTTTTTTTTAATGAATGAAAGAGACCTTCCCCCTCCTGAATTTGGAAGTCCACATTTCCTTGCAAGTTCCCTGGGGCCAACTACAAAAGAATCTTGTATTTAAAAAAAAATTAGCAAAATCTCAGAAATAAGAGAAAAGGATGGCTCCTTGTCCTGATTAGATCTCATGTTGAATCCTTGTTTGATCAACCCATGCAGAGATAGTTTTAATTCTGCAGGGGAATGTATCTTTATTTATCATATCATTTACTATTGATTAGGGTCCAGACTCTGACGTTACATGGTAACTATCAGATTTTTGTCTGATAGAGATTAAATAATTTCTCTGCAGAAGAAAAATAACCCCAAATGTTATAATTTTATTGCACTGTTGGACATAAACCAGTTTTGCATCTAATCTAGCAACCCTCTTTTCCTCCTTGCCTTTAAAGGCTCTTTTCCTCAAATGTATGCTGAACAAACCCTACCACACTGCTGGCTCTCTCATCAATGAGTTAAATAAATCTTTATCATGTGCTTATTCTATATTTGTAGAAGTCATATTTTAACATTTTAAAGATATTAGTTTAGCCACCAATTTGCCCCAATAAATGATGAAGATCAAGTAAGAAAGAGAAAATCTGATTTGTTAGTATTTTTGTTTATGTGTCAGATTACTTGTGAGCTCAAATTAATTTTTAAAATGTGCCCACCCTAAAGGGAAGCAACTCTGAGATCTGGACCAGACCTTTTTTGATTCTGAGTTTACTTGACTTGAAATGTCAAGATAATTGTCAAATGTTTGTAGTTGAGAAGACCCTCTTGTTGTGTGAGTTTGAAATATTTTACTACACCTGCGTGTATTATTAAAATAAATTATAAAGCCCTGTAAAGGAGCTCTGTTCTGATTGTTATCGATAATAAGTCATTACATAAATTGAATTCCTAGAAAATAAACCAAGCTTCCAAACTTAAAATGTGCTATCACCCCTTCCCCAAATCCATGAACAAACCACTAGCAAACTCAGAGTTTCTCAACAGCAGTACTATTGGCACTTTTGTCCTCATAATTCTTTGCTGTAGAAAGCTGTCCTATGCATTTAAGAATATCTACCTCCCTCGCCTCTACCCACTAGATGTCATTAGGACTGCCCACTGCCCTCCAAACCACAATAATCCAAAATGTCTCCAAACATTGAAAAATGTTTCTAGAGAAAAAGCTGAGAATGATTTCATTAATGAAGGTGTTCATTTATGCCAT
Source organism: Suricata suricatta (assembly GCF_006229205.1). NCBI lineage: Eukaryota > Metazoa > Chordata > Mammalia > Carnivora > Herpestidae > Suricata > Suricata suricatta. The sequence continues at coordinate 65,455,723 of NC_043703.1, read as the reverse complement.
CTTAACAATGTGGTAAAATGACCCCTGTGACTATTGACGGTCAGATTAAATTTACTCTACTGACTTTCTAAAACACTCAGATTTGACAGATATGCTCCCCACCCTCTCACTCTGATCTCTCTGTAAAGGAGAAGTTAGTTAATTCAGTTAAGAGTTAAAATTAATATGGGTTATTAAGAATGGTAGGAACAGGAGTGACAGAGAAATAACACTGTGTTTAAAAGGTCATGGAGAGTATGAGGGAAAAAGGATTTTGTCCTAAAATTAAGTCTGCTGTTCCAGAATATGGTAGTGAAGGTTCAAACTTGAATGGATATATAACATGGTAGAAGGAATGCAGAAAACTATTTTCTTGCCTTGGTTTATAGTAAATACAAATAACAAACCTAAAAGTTAGCAATGACATGTTCAAAATTTGGCAAACGTGGCACAGTTTTGATAAAATAATTCATACTTAGAAAAAAGAAAGAATTCTGTTAATCCTTTATGGCCAAAAATAACCAAGCATGTGACACAAAATTAGAATTTGGGCTTCTTGCCATTAAAATTGGTCCTTCCATTAAAATTGGAACATTGGTCTGCTCTTAACAAGGAGTAGGAAAGGTTCTTATTTATCGTCTATGTAATCTGTTCAGATACCAGAGATTCCATATCTCATCAGAATAATTTTCTCTTCCTTGGGTGGTTTAGTCATGTCCTTGATTATTTTTTTAAATCCTCACTGAAAGAGCTAAAGTCATAACTTCTTTTGCATTTAATTCAATATACTCCATTGTCACTTTGATTAATAAGTAGTCTAGCTGAAACTATCCATGTACTCAGGCATCTGATGTTCTCTTAATAAATGACCAGACTTCCCCTCTCTTCCTCTTTGTTTTCAATCTTAGATTCTAAAATTGAGCAAAAAAAAAAAAAAATCAAGGTGTCTTTTTAAATATTTTTAATACTTTTTTAAAGTTTATTTATTTCTTATTGAGAGAGAGAGAGAAAGCACAAGCTGGGGAGAGGCAGAGAGAGAGGGAGACACAGGATCCGAAGCAGGCTCCAGGCTCTAAGCTGTCAGCACAGAGCCGGATGCGGGGCTCAAACCCACAGACCATGAGATCATGACCTGAGTTGAAGTCAGACACCCAACCAACTGAGCCACCCAGGTGCTCAAGGTGTCTTTTTCTTAAATTGAAGTATAATTGACACACAATTAGGTTCAAGTGTAAAATATCATGATTTGATATTTGTATACATTGCAAAATGGTCACTACAAGTCTAAGTTACCATCTGTCACCTTATAAAGTTAATACAATGTTATTGATTATATTCTCCACACTGTATATTACATCCTCATCACTTATTTATTTTATAACTGGGAGTTGTGGTGGACTCCATATAACTGGAAGTTTGTTCTTCTTAATCCCTTTCACCCCTTCACTCGCCCTAACCACCTTCTCCATTGGCAACCAGGAGTCTGTTTCTGCATTTATTAAGTCTTGGTTTTGTTTTGTTGGCTACCACATCTTATTTTAAAAGGAGTAAGTATGAGAAGGGGTACCTGGCTGACTCAGTTGGTAGAATGTGTGATTCTTGATCTATGGGTTATGAGTTCGAGCCCCATGTTGGGTATAGAAATTACTTAAAAGAATAAATTTTTTTTTAAGGATTACCAGAAATGACTAAGTTTTCTGGTGAATTCCATATTTCTTGAGTAGCTCCACATCATGTAAAATCTGTACGGAGAAGTTGTCAAAAAAGAAAGGTAGCCTACTGTGGGTTAATATTGTATAAGTGAAACATTATTAATATAAATATGTTTTATATTTATAACAAATCCACTGGATGGCAGCTAAGCCAAACAGGTCAGGTAAGCATTTTTTAATGATTCATAAAATTCATGATATAATATGGCACAACTGTGCAACTATTCAGTCAACTTTCAATCTGATGTTTAAATCATAAATCATAAAATGCAGATTTGTACAATAACAATAAACAATATCTAAGAGAGGCATGGTGCAACTGTATGCCAATATAGCTTAAGTAAAATGTATTTATGTCATATTTTTATGTTCTAGTTCACTATACAATTACTGAAGGTTTCTGTTCTAAGTTATATATCCATCTTGTGTATCTTATAGTATATTACTACATACTAGAATATGAAATCATTTTATTGAAGAGCATTTATTTCTCAATTTCATATACATTTTTCCATTTAGTTTTTCATTTTAAAAATTAGCTTTAACAGTGTTTTCCATTTTTTTATACTTTTACAAGGCAGATTGAAAGATTTTGAAGATTTGTCAATGACTTTGCTATCCATAATATGTTCTTATGCCAGAGGGAACATCGGTCAAATCCTTGTGGAAGAATTATGTAGTATACTGCAACAGTGAACTTTACTTTCCTTCATTCTACTTACTGGTTACTGAAATAGCCACATTCATTCAATCTATCAACATGTGCTTTCTGCTTTCCCTTCTTCGTCTTAAGACTTAAGTAAAGAAAGACTCAAGATAGAAATTAAGTCTGAAATTTAAAAAAAAAACAGTCTTAGAGCATTATAGAAAGAACTGAAGCAGGTACTCTTCACTATTGAAATTTCAAGACATATGCTCATGGGAACAGGCTTCGAAGCTTAACTCAACATTATTTAGTCAACCATGAAACTGTGCTAGAGAACTGAATCAGGATATCTTGGATGCTTTTGAGTTCAGAATCAGATGACTTCCTGGAAAGTCATTCTGCTGATCCAGTAGAACAAGACTTAAGGGAAAGTGGGATGTGCTAAACTAATGAGGGAAATATCATGTGGGACTTGGGGGTGGATAATTTTGGAATTACTCTTTTTTTTAGTTTATTTATTTTGAGAGAAAGAGAGAGACAGAGAGAGAGGGAGGGAGAGAATCCCAAGCAGGCTCTGTAATTTTCTCTGTAAGAAAATGCAACCTGAGACTCCTTATAAAACTTATGGACTGAAGTTAATTCTCTGGTCTTTCATTGTTCAGCACCTATAAGTCTATATTTGCTAACCATACTCAGAAACACCTATCTTTAATTAAGATTTCTTACTAAACCTATGTAAATTAATCAGGCCAAAACACCAATTGATAGCCTCCTTTTTTGTGATAAAAAATAATCCTTAAGAGACTATTTATGATAACTTGAAAACTCATCTACCCTGCATTAAAAGATAGTTTGTTCTTTTTTTAAGGTAAAATCATAAGTCTCATACAAATATGAAATGGATGCATATTAAAGATTTTATTTAATGTGTTTATTAATGAGAGACCAGCAACATATTTTAATAGCATCAAAGAAAAATTCAAAGAACAACATGTTTGTAGACAAGAAGGATGTTGAAGTAAAGTTACAAATAAAAGCAGACTGGCTTCTTTTGGTGAAGGGTTTGGTGAGGGGAAATCAATGGTCTCTCCACTAGACAGAATTCATTTGCATGTTTTTAGATAGAGTCATTTGCATTGCTGGTTATTACGAGGAACTGAGTTGTACATAGTTCAAAGTCAATGAAAGATAGAGATAATCCTGAAAGGTGCACTAGAAAGGATATTTAATCATCATTTATTTATATACTTAGCCCTTTTCTATGTCTTCCAGATTTTTTTCTGACACTTTTGACATCCTGTTTTCCCTCTTTTTGTAGAAAGCTTCTCAGCTCGCTTATGAAATGTGGATTCCTCCTCCCTTTCCCTGGAAAATACTTCCTTAACCACCTTAGTACTAAGAAATCCCAATAGAAGTGTTTCCTTCCCACTAATTTCTTCACAGCTGAGCTTGGTTTCTCCAGGGACTGCCTCTGCGGTCTCACATACTCTTCCTAGGAGGCTCCAGTTTCCTGGCTCCTTGGGGATCCTGAGCCTTAAAAGAAAATATTGACATGAAGTAATAATCCCCTTAAAGGCAGCTCATGTCTCCATTGGTGAAGAAGAATGAAACTCCGTGTTACTTTAACAAATTAGCCCTAGCTGAGAAGCTATCCCATTAGACAAGCACCTTAAGGATTGCGCCCCTCAAAAGTGTCTGTTCTGCAGGCTGGGGAGAAAGGACCCTTGATGCTCAGGGCCTGGCCTTTTCTTTAAGTTTTCCCTATTAGGAGCACCCCTAACACTCCCACCTGCACCAAGACCCCGCCCTAAGGCACTTCTTTTTGTTCTCTATAAACTATTTTAAATGCTACCTCCTATTTAAGTGTTAGGCTCAGAAGGCAGGGTTGGAAGCCAGCTGAAGTCATCTTAGTTAGATTCCTTAAAGGCATCACATAGACATATGCAAATATATGCAAATGAGGTACACAATGGATTAATTAAAATAAAATCTAGTAGCCTTAAATAGACACCAAATAATAGTCCTAGGAGATGCAATTAAATCTATTGTTTACAACCACTCCCTTTGTTAGCTGATTTTTTCCCCCAAATGAAGAGGCAAATCATTTTCTTTTCTACTTGGATAGAAAGGCAAAAAACACTGCATTTATTATCTGCATCATTGTTGTCTGGAGAAATACAGCCAAACAACGTCTGTTAACAAAAGGAAAAAATAATTCAGAAATAGGACCAAGCCGGAAGGCTTTCAAAGCCGACTACTGCTCACCACTTCAGTCCATCTCCTCCCCAAACTCCCCACCTTCCCCCACACAGCCTCACAACTGCTCCCATACTGAACTTCCGGCAGGCCCATCCTCCCACAGCTCCCAGTCACCCCCAGGGCTTACAAGCCATTGCCTCTAAACAAAGTGCCAGCCTTCAGGAGCACTCCACCCAGGCAGGGAAAGAGGGAAACTACAGGTAATTATATAGCCCCACATGCTGAGTACAATGATGGGAAAGTGAACCAAGTCAAGTTGGGTGCAGGAATGGGAGGAGCACCTATGGGAGGCAGGCGGGGCTGTCAGAGAAGAGTCTAGAAGATATTTCACTTGAGTTGAGGACTAAAGGAAGTATAGGAAGCAAGTGTTGCTAGAAAGGACACCTAAAATGTAAGATTTTGTCTTCTGTATCTGGAAAAGCTCCAGGGAGTTACAATGTGAACGGATGTGAAGTGAAGGATGGGTTGGCCATTGTTACAAGATAAACTGAAGCATGTAAAAATTTTAAGAGTTTATATGAGCAAAAATCAATTCCAATCGGGCAGCAACAACCAGAAGTGATTAGGAGTGCTCCACCAACAGGGGGTTCAGGCAGAGACTTTAATAGAGAAAAGGCAAAAACAAAGTAAGGAAATTATTGATCAGTTATTGCATAAAGCCTAGCAGGCTGTTTGTGACTGGTTGTCTTTAGGTTTTGATTGTACAACCTTGAGGGATTTACAGGCTTAAATTTTTGTTTGCTTACATAGTCCACATTGTTTTTAGAGCCACTTCAGTGTAAGGGCCCCTTTGTTTAACTTAACACCACACTAAAGAGCTTGCACTTACTCTATTCAAAGGGGAAAAGGGAGCCATTGAAGCGCTTTCTTAGGGTGACAGGATAAACTTCTCTTCTAGAGTTGAGAACACCTGTCTGCATTTCACAGAAGGAGAAAGAGCTCAAGGAACAGATACCAAGTTCAAAGGCTGTTACAGTAATACCTGCGAGAGACTATGCTGGCTTTCATTAAGGCAGTTGTGGCCAAGAGAGGGAGGTACATTTTAAAGAGAGAGAATGGAAGAGCTATAGGGAGTTACAGTGTGGACTGGACTAATCAACTGGACTAATTATTAATTAGAATATAAATAGTGTTAGGATGAGAAAGAAAGAAGCTAATTCCCAGTTTTTGTGCTCGGCAGCTCTGTTGATACTGGTGTTCTGTACTGAGGTAGGGGTAAGGAGGAAAAGATATTGACAATATAGTAAATGTATTGAGAAACATGGACTTGATGCCCAAGAGGCAGGTGGATATTTAGGTCTAGCACGTGGATGGTTATGTGGAGTATGAGTTCAGTGATAGGGCCAAACAGACACCATAAGAGTTTGGTCACCAGCAAAGGAAAAAATAATGATAGGCAAAGTTGGGCTGAAGGATTTAGAGTAACATATTCTAGATGTATTTAGGAAGTAAATTGCGTTTTCCCCTTCATTCTCTAACCATTCAAACATTATTCACTAACCAAGGTTATGTTAGTTACCTTTATGAAATGAAATCCAAAAATTTTGGATAGTGAAGACTTTGGTCTGTGTTAGCATCTTTTTCCTTTCTGATATCTAGAGCTTTCTTAAAGTTCATGCAAAAAAGAGATCAAAACCTTCTCATTTCATGGGCACAATAGGGTAATTTACTCAAATTGCATAGTTAATTGGCCTCCGAACTAGAGTTAGAAGCCCTCCTAGTACCTTACCTTTTCCTCACACTATGCTACTACTGACCTCTCACCTTGGTGTTTACTTGTAAGTATTTAAAACAGCCTTCTAGAAATCTACAGAACATCAAGAAGCCACACTTTAAGCAATCCATCCTTATCCCCAAGGGTACATTAGAGCTCAAATCATGAAATTAATAGTTATTTGCTTACCCAGGATCAATATATTCCCTGGTTAAGATGAGTGATTGTTTTTGGAGATGACATAAAAGAGATGTGGAGTGAGTGCTGCTGAGTGCTGCTGACCTACGAGAAAGTGAGGCTGGGCAGGGGGAGACTGGCAGGAGAACAGTAGAAGAGGTCTGCTTCAACCCAGCCAACCCTTAAACTTGCAACTTGGTTTGCTCCAGAGAAGGGTGGAGATATGGAATGAATAACTGAGCCCTTGTGCTTAAAAACCATGAGTTTGGAAATCTTCAGGAAACTTGATTTCCTAATCTGAGTCACCACATTCTAGGTATCCTTTGATTTTGGATCAACATCTTCATCAAACAAACAATTTTTTTAATGTTTACGTATTTTTGAGAGAAAGAGAACACAAGCAGAGGAAGGGCACAGAGAGAGGGAGACCGAAATCCAAAGCAGGCTCCAGGCTTCGAGTTGTCAGCACAGAGCCCACTGCAAGGCTGGAACTCACAAACAGTGAGATCATGACATGAGCTGAAGTCAGACATTTAACAAACTGAGCCACCCAGGTGCCCCTCATTAAACAATTTTTAATTGATTAACTTTATGTGTATGTCCCAAGTTGGACGTAGACATTCACTGAAGAACCTGATTTTCCAAAGGAAAATCTATAATCAAAAGGGCAATATGGCCCTAGTTTAGGGTTAAAACTATATAATGTATGTAGGTTATCCAAATCCCTAACACAGTTCAGGTTTATTCAAATTATTTTATCATGAAATGAGAAAATGAAACAGCCATGCTAATATAATGAATCTAAATTGAGATACTGTATTCTTTATGAGCCGCTTTTCCCTTCAAATTATGTCAAGAACAAGTGTTTACTAAACGCATTTTTTTAGAAGCTGTCTTAATGTAGAAGTAAAATACTGTATACACTCACTATTTCCATGGTAACTATTTTCTTACTAAATGAAAATAGCATAATCAACATTTAAGACCTATTTTCTGAACTGTTCCTGTTGTGTGAATATGTTTTATACATAAGTTACATCCAGTGTCTTCCTCTTTTATTTTCTTCTATTAATTTTGTTCATTTTCTTCTGTTGGGATGCCTGGGTGGCTCATGTTCCCAGGTGGCTCTGTTAAGCATCTGACTCTTGACTTTGGCTCAGGTCATGATCTCAAGGTTCATGAGTGAAAGCTCCATGATGGGCTCCATACTGACTGGCTTGGAGTCTCAGTCTTTCTCCCTCTCTCTCTGCCCTTTCCCCACTCAGGCTCTCCCTCTCTTACAAAATCAATGAACTTTTTAAAAAAACTAATTTTGTTAAATTTGGTGACTATGCGTAGGAAAAATAATGTACTCTATTTGTTGCTCTTTTGTTTATAAGATATAGTCCTTTAATATTTGAATATTTTGATATAAAGAGTGGCCAACTTCTTTTCTCAAGTGTTGAGAATTCAGAGCTTTCAAAAAGGTAATTCAGGGAGTATATGTCCTAGATGTCTTTGGTAAACACTTCAAGAAATGCTTTGTCTGTGTTAAAGAATAATTTTTAGAAACAGATGAAATCATATCTCTCAGACATGAAAATTAATGTTAAAAATTTATTTTATTCATTATTTAAAAAAATAGGTCATAGAGGTTCTCTCTGTGACCAAACTTTGGTCAAGTTCTCCTGAGCCCTATTCCAGCCAAGTCTCAGGCTCCCCCCTAGTCCTTCCTGCCCCAGTGCCTTCTAGTTTCCAGGGTTGCTCTGGGGCCAATTTTTCCTTCTAGCTTTCTTTGTCTTTTCAGCCAGTTAGGCATCATCTTTTTCTGCTCTGCAAAGTTGGTTATCACCTGTCTGTCTACTTCCTGACTTCAAAATTTGATTTGCATCTCTAATCAGCAGCCCACTTCCATGTTCTTTTTGTCCTTGTGGTTCATTCCTGTGGCTCATGCCTTTATTGCCATTCAATGGGGCTTTAAGAAGAAACAGATATAACTAAATGTTTGCATTCAATTCACTATGTTTAAATAGCTTCTTCTTGATTAGTCAGTACTCTTTATATATTTGTTTTAATTAAAAAATGTTTAATGTTTTTATTTATTTTTGAGAGAGAGAGAGACAGAGAGAGCATGAGCAGGAAAGGGTCAGAGAGAGAAGGAATCACAGGATCTGAAGACAGGCTCCAGGCTCTGAGCTAGTGGCCAGCACAGAGCCTGACGCGGGGCTCGAACCCACCAACCATGAGATCATGACCTGAGCCAAAGTCAGATGCTTGACAGACTGAGCCACCCAGGTGCCCCTGTTTTAATTTTTTAAATTTATTTTGAGAAAGAGAGAGACAGAGAAAAATGCATGTGCACTCGCAAGCAGTGGGGGAGAGGCAGAGAGAGAGGAGAGCAAGAATTCCAAGCAATTTCCACTGCTGTCAGGGCAAAACCCCATGCAGGCTTGAACTCATGAAGCCTTGAGATCATGACCTAAGTGCAAATCAATAGTAAGATGCTTAACCTACTGAGCCATCAGGTGTCTCAGCATTTTACATTATTAAGGCCTCAATCTTTTTTCTGTCCCACATTTTGCAAATTTACCATCCGATATTTATTTTCTTATATTGAATATAATGTTTTCTGATGTACAGAACTTGTTTTAATGTAGCAAGACCTACCACTACTCTTCTTCCCAGTAATACTTTAAAAAGCCCTCTCCACATCAAAGTCAGGTAAACATTTACCTAGAATGATTTCTAGTTCACTTAAAAGTTGATTGATTTGTTTTTAACTTAAGTACTGCTCAGTTTCGGGTGAGTTATTTCAGAATGGTTATTTGTGTTTTGTTTTGTTTTGTTTTGTTTTGTTTTGTTTTGAACTTGCAATGTACTATAATCTTAAGTTGCTAGACATTACATTTTTATACTTAAAAATCACTTTCAATACAAATAAACCATCCCCCAAATATGGAACACTTTCCAGAACCTGTAGACTGAGGAAATCATGAGGCTTCCACTCCCATTCTAACCTGTACTCTCATTCCAAAGAAAATGCCAACCTATTGCTAAGTATAAAACTTATAATAAGCTTCTAATTTTTCCTGTGATGAATGCATTAATGTTTGTCTTTAATATCTAAAGTTGACAACTAAAGATATTTTACAGCCTCAAAGTCATTTTCAATTCAAAGAGAGAATTAAATGCCAGCCCCAAAATTCTTGATAGTTGTTATGAGTAGAATGAGCAGTTCACTGTTGCCAGAAATAATTCTGTCCCCCAGTTTATTTTTAGAAAGGAGCACTAAATGAATACATAGAGTATGTGATTAAATTTTTTAGATAATGACATCTCCCTAATAATTGAATGAACATAAACAAAAACTTTCTTTCTCTACTCACAACACTTCTGACATCGAATGTGTGAGTTTTTCTCTCACCTCAAGCAATTTCCCAACTAGACATCTGGTGAGCATCCTACAACCCAATTCTAACACTAACTTCCTGAAGTTAAAACAGACCTCACAAGTTAAGGGCTTAGTCCCAAAAAATCACCATCTACTTTAGACACCAGTCACAAATCTAAATTGCTACTTGCACTACTGACCAATTGGCTATAAATGGATGATTCCTACAGCCCCTTCTTGGGTTCAATAATATGCTATAACTGCTCACAGTTACTTATGTAACCTCTTTATTATAAAGCATACAGGGGTGCCAAGGTGGCTCAGTCCGTTAAGTATTCAACTCTTGGTTTCAGCTCAGGTCATGATCTCATAGTTCATGAGTTTGAGCCTCATGTTGAGCTCTGCTCTGACAGCTGTGGAGCCTGCTTGAGATTCTTTGTCTCCCTCTCTCTAGACCCTTCCCCTGCTGTCTAGTTCTCTCTCAAAAATAAATAACCATTAAAAAAATAAAGCATACAGATGAACAACTAGATGGAGACACCCAGGGAGAAGACCAGAAAGATTCTGAGTGTGATAGTTTCTGTCCTATGCACTTTGGGTGCCTCACCTTCCTGGTACATGGATACTTTCACCAACCTTGGAAGCTCTACAAACCCTACTGCTTAGGGCTTTTATGGCATCTTCATTACATACACATGACTGATGAAATAACTGGCCAGTGGTGAGTAAGTCAGTCTCTGTGCCCTCTCCCCTTCCTGGAGGTTGGTGAGAGGGGCTGACAATTCCAACCCTCTAATTACATGGTTGGTTCCTGGAAGCCAGTCCTCACCCTCCAAGAATCACCTCATTAACCTAAATTCAGGGATAATTGCAAGGCTTGTATTATGAATAACAAAAGATATACCTCTCATCCTAATCTCTCAGGATATTACAAAGGTTTTGGGAGCTCTGTGCTAAGAACCAGGGACAAGACTAAATATATATCTCATTATTAATATCACAATATCATGGGATGTGAAACATTTACTTGAAACAATTGTAAAACATACAATGAAAACATGTCAGACACTACTTCAACTAAGGACAGTTGACTTAATCAAGTCATGAAACAAGCCCGTCAAATCTTTTCTAGAAGAAAAACCTTTTAATGACCTGATTGGGGACTATTAAATCATTGGAGATATGAGGAGAAGCATGCTTCACATCCATTTGAAACATCCCATGCACTCAAATGTTGATGGACAGTAAGATAAAGGGAGGGAAACACTAGAACGGATTTCCCAAGACAACTAAGAGCTTTGGGTGCTTGTCAGGTAGCACCCTACAACAGATTAAAAGAGTAACAGGGCAAGTTCCAAAGAGGTAAAAAGAGGAGACAACAATGCTATGATCTTGCTCCCTCAGATCACCAGTTTATTGGACTAAAACCTAACTATCAAGTGAAGTAACAGTGAGCAGAAAGACCATAGGGATTGACATGCAAATAAGCACTCCAGGCAACCCACACTGAATTCTGCACCGGGAAGAATGTTTGGGGTGTTCATTTACATGTTAGTTACCAGAAAGCATTATCAGTTCACAGTCATTTTAAAGCACTCCTTGTCAGAGCCTGGGAACACACTCCAGTGTCTGAAAAAAGTGACCAGGCAACCAGTTCTCTTCTGTAACTCATAAGAAGACAATGTCTTCTGTTGGGACCATAAATATTCTCTTTAGATGTTTATCATGCAAACGGAGCAGAGCCTACCCACTAATGTGAATATCTCCTGTTGAAGAAAAGCTCTCTGACCACACCGATCTCTTTTTTGCCTTGATCTCTGAATTCTGAGGTCCTGGAGGGTCCAGCTGAGCTCCTCTTCTCAGAAAGAGTAGTATCTCACTCTTCTGTTACTGCATATGCTTCCTATTTACACGGAGTGCACTTTGAGAAAAGCAATGTTTCTTTCCTTAATCCACAGCAGTATTTATTGCTTCCTTCCAGTGTTACCCTTTGGCAAGCTCACAGCTCTTAATTTAAATGGGTAAAACAAATGCATTTGCTCTCCTTCATATGAAAAGGCTGTTGTTAACAGGACTCTGTCTCTCAGGTATAGCCATTGCAATTACTTTAAAACAAACAAAAAATAAGAAAGATAGGAGGATCATCTTAAAGTCCAGAATCCACCTGAGAAATGTCTTTCCAACAGTGCCTTTGTAATCAACCCAATTCAATCAACTTCTATGATCTTTGTTCTTTAAGTGCCCACTAGGGGGGAGCTGTACTAGTCATGGTTCTGAGTATTCACTTCTAGACTCTGGACTCCAACACTTAGCAGAAAAAACTATGAGGTGGGTCCATACAATACAATGTACATTAAATACTTCCTAAACCTCATAAGTTGGATATAATATTCTCATTAAGGACAGAGCACCAAAAGAACAATAAGTGAATACAGATGTACTCCAGAATGCTATGCTTATAAATAAAACAAAACAGGGGTAATGATAACATCTCTTTTCTTTGTATTAAGGGAATGCTTTATAATAATAGCCAGATTTTGGCAATGAATACAAATGAGCTAGGAGGGCCTCCAACTGTTGGTGTCTCTTTGGTATGTACAAGGCTAGTTCTTCAGAAATGTATTCGATAATTATTTTAGATATTCTGGTGTAATGGACTTCATCAGTCTCACTGACAAAGTTCATTTCAATGTGCATCTATTACAGCCATACTCAGAGGATCCTCTGAAGGTAAATTCCAGCCACTTTACCAGTGACCCTCAAAAGGTTTCTCAACCTCACAAGCAAGGACTGTGGGGAAAAAATACATAGATCACACAATGATTGTTTATGTATGATTAACTGCAAACAGCCACCTCCTTAAGGAATGTCTAGGTAGGTAGCCATTGCTTTTAATCCCACCTACTTCATTTCAGTATATTAGTTCCACTCCACACAAGAGCAATGCAAACATTTTTTAAAGCCTGCGAACAGTTAATTACATCTTCTCCCACTCTTACAACCCGGTGCAAATATTTAACATTTATCTCATATTTCTTATCATCAAAGCACCTTCTATCACACGAGAGAAAAACATTTTAGATTTACTCACTATATAAATGAAAACATAGAGACAAAGAGAAAAATAACTTTGATTATACATAAGGTCTATGACATAACTGATATCTGAATTCTGAGTTTCTAAGATACCTTCTCATAAACGTAGGTGTAGCACGTAGAAGTCTTGGCCAATTAAAGCCATAGAATGAGTATTGCCTACTCAGTGGAAGTGTGTTAATGTGTCTTATAAGTGTCTTATCAGTATGTTTTTCCAAGAAGTCATTTGTTTCTATATTCTTCATCAAATGGTCTGAATAGAATAATTAATGGCATAATTACTTAAGATCTTTGAAACAGTTGAAGAGAATCTGATGAATGGATTAAAAATTCTACCCATTTTGTAAGTATCATTACTGTAAATCTGGTTATATGTAGAGTTTTTAGAGCATTATTAATCATTACTAAATGCTAAGACAGAAGATTTAGACTTTTAAAGTTATCTCTTTATGCTTAAAAGGCCACAAAAACTACTAAAATATTTATTATATTTGTAATTACTTAGTAACCATCAACATGCTGTGTTAGTTCAAATCAATTCTTGGAGACCAGTTGTTTTCCAAAAGAAAATCTTATTCTGAGATAATGATTATTTAATTTTAGTGTGAAATCAGCTCCTTTCTTAAGGCAAAATCCTGTCCAAAGCCACTGTGATTTTGAACTCTAGAGAGAAATCAATCCCAGCTGAAAACTGCACTCTTCTGTAGAATCTTATTTTGTGGAGAATACATCTTAAGTGTGCAGGTTGATTGGAAAACAAGGTGTTTATGAAAGACCTAGGATAGATACTAGAACTGAAATGAGGCAAAAAGATGGAGTTTACTATCATATATTAAATAAATGGTGGACTTTAGCTGCCTTTTTTTCCTAATTCAAAAATGAAAACACATTTCAGTTCAACATTGACTAAAATAATATAATCATATTTCTCTCATTTTATTTTGGCTGCCTATCATTGCCAATATTCCTAGGTCTGATGAGAAACAAGACTTCAGAGACAAGAACAGCAGAAAAAATAAGATGGTTGTGAATCCCAGAGAAAGGATCAGAGCTGAATGGCATGAGGTGAAAGGGTTGGGAGAGAAAACAAAACTGAACAAATCAAAGGGAAATGTCTTAATCAGAACATACCTAGAAATTTAATTATTAAATACAGAAAGGTGTCACAGGATCTAGGGAACAATCTTAATAGATATTCACAGAGGGCAAACCAAGCTATTATCAGATATAAAAACAGAAATCTGATTCTCTAATCTCTTCCAGGTTACAATAGTTAATATAATTACAAAAATGAATCAATCCTTCTTATATATTTGATATAAAACTCTCTAAATATAAGAAGAAATACAATAGTCCCCCACTTACTCATGGTTTTGCTTTCTATGGTTTCAGTTACCTTCAGTCCAGAAGTAAGTGAACCTCTATCCTCAGAAGGTCAGTAGTAGCCTAATGCTTTGTCACCATGCGTACATTGCTCACCTCACTTCCTCTCGTTGAATAGGCATGTTATCACCTCACATCATCACAGGAAGAAGAAAGGTGAGTGCAAGAAAATAAAAAGTCTTGAAAGAGAGGGAAAGACCACATATATATAGCTTTTGTTACAGTATATTTTTGAAATTGTTTCATTTTCTTACTAGTTATTATTGTTACTCTATTACTATGTCTAATTTACAAATTAAACTTTATCATAGGTATATATGTATAGGAAAATACATCATATATATAGGGTTTGATACTATCTGCAGTTACAGGTATCTAGTGGGGGTCTAGGAATGTATCCCCCACATGTAAGGGATGACAGCCATAGAACTCTTTATAAACAACAAAATTAGCAAACCCTGAGACTTTAAGTTGCCTTTATTTAGTATGTCAAATATATATTTACCAAATCAAAATTACCTTTACTTTCTTGTTTTACCCAGCATTCATTCAAAGGAAAAATTTGTTAAATATTCTCCATACCAATAACTTCAATAGTTTCCAATGTGCCTTAAGCAATAATTAACCTTGGATTTGTATTTTAATGGAAGATCAGATTTGAAGACAGATTTTTCTAGAATGTTCCTCCCCAGATCTATGGCTTTGAAATTTCCTTGACATTTTGTATATTTACCTAGTAGGTACATAAATAAATTTAAATGTATTTTATACATATATTCACATTATATGCATATATAAAATATTACATATATTATATGTGCACACATATAAAACAAAAGGTTAAGAAACAGTATTCTCTCTATACACAATATTCTCTACTATTTTCACTACATATCCTATTCTATTTCCTCTTTTAAAATATGCTGATCACAACCTGCTAAATTGATTTCACAAGCCATTAATGAATTGCAATCTATAGTTTGAGAAACACTGCTCTTAGCCAATTAAACATTGTACTTTACTTCAGTTTTCTTCAATTAATTTGATATACCTACAGCGAGACTGTTTCATTTATGAAGTGATTGCCAAGACCAATATACGACTTCTATTGGTCTACCAACCCATAAATGTTCTTACTAGTAAGCCATGCAGGCTATCTCTATAAATTAGTATGGTTGGTGTCATTGTAAATCTTACAGACATTTCCTTTATCTGCAGAAAGTATTTTCGAATGGGGAAAAGAATCCCCACTGAAAAGCAAACTAAATCACACAGTAAATCTAATAGAAAGTGATTAATGGGATTGGTTGTCAGCAGAGTCCAGCTTCCTTCCCTCAAGAAGTGTGAATGGGACCTCAAATCCATCTTCATTAATATGTTACCACTTAGTGTGGTGTTCTAGAAATACATTTGCTAGTTAATAATTAATCAGAAGGGTCTTTACTAATAGTGGCAGAAGGGAGAATGAATGGGTAGACTTGCCCTGCATAGAGAGAGATTTTCAACAATGACACCAGAGCATAATACCTTAAAGATATAAGACAATGGCTTTTATGAAATCTGAATAGCATGATAGATTTGTAAAAGCACAATCTTCTTTGGAAAAACAAGTTTTACTCTTACTACATCAATAATGCTCACTATTCCACAGCACTCCCCACTCTGGCTCGTGTATCCCTAAACCTTCCCTGTCATAACACCCTGTGCCTATCCTTCAAAATGCTCATTGTGACTGTAACTAGTTACTTGATCATGATTCATTTTATGTCTGCTATCCCACTTAGCCTGGCTAATTCACTATGGAATCCGCAGTGGCTAGCCCAGTGCTACTATATCAATCGTATTCGATAAGTACTTATTGAGTGAAGGAGTGACTGGAAGGATGAAAGTGAATAAACATATTAGAAGGTCAATTATGAAGTTTTTTTCCCTGCTCTCAGTTAGAAATAGAGATTCCACCACTGGCACACTTTGTGTTTATTTACTGAAAAGCATGTCCCTTTTCTTCCTATTCACCCAAGCCAAGAACTCTTCCATCATGTTCAATTTTCCCCCATTGTATTTCATTCAGTTAATATTTATTGAGTTCCTGCTGCAGACCAGCAATTACAATCTCTTTCTAATGCATCCATTCCACTCAGTTCCTTAGGTCACTGCCTCACCATTTCTTCCTCAGATTATGGCAAAGGGCTCTTAAATTTTTCCTGCATCCTACTTCCGAAAGTGCCCTCCATCTACTCTACATATGGCTGCCCAAGTAATCTTCCTGAAACATGGGATATAAACCTGCCCCAAATCTTCAAAGCCAAACTGCTAAATCTGGCATACAATGCTCTCCCTTTTTCTCCTACCCTACTTCCCTGACCAAAATTCTATATTTTATGTAACAAATATCAAAACCCTTACACTTGTGGAATGTCCTATACTGTCTCATTACTCCATAACTTTAAACATTCTCTTCCTTCTTCTAGGAATATCTTTCCTACTTTCTTTACCTGAGATATTCCCATTCATTCTTTTTTGTGTTAATGTTTATTTATTATTTTGAGAGAGAGAGAGAGAGAGAGAGAGAGAGAGAGAGACAGAGAGAGAGACAGAGAGAATGTGAGCAGAGGAGAAGCAGAGAGAGAGGGAGACACAGATTCCGAACCAGGCTCCAGGCTCTGAGCTGTCAGCACAGAGCTGGATTCAGGGCCCAAACTGATGAACCATGAGATCATGACCTGAGCCAAAGTCTGATGCTCAACCGAGTCACCTAGGCACCCCTATTTCTATTCATTCTTAAGGATACACTGTAAATGATGCCCTTTCCATGAAACTTTACTGGTCCATTTACCCTTCTTGAATGATTACCCTGCTAGGGCATTGTTCATTTTCCGTGCTCCTGTTTCACTTATATCACACATCCATAACTGTATCTATTTAATTGTATTGTTACTATTTATTTACATACCTATTTCTGGCTCCCTCCACAAGACTTCAAAGCCCTTCAGAATGAACATTTATGAGCAAGAATGAAAAGTTGAGCATAAATTTATTTCTCTGTCTATAGTACCTATCACAGACATTGACCATAATAAATTGTGTGTGTCAGAATCTGTGGTTTCTGGAAACATAATCTCATTTAGCTGGTCCCTGCCAAAAGGGAATAACTACAAGGTATTAGGCAGCTAATGAAATTTCTAGGAGGCAGGTTGTGTAGCATAGATAACTCAACCAACAATTCTCATTTTAACTGCATAGAACACTAGGCTCCTCTAAGATCCTTTTCTAGCTGAAACCTCACTGCCCGAGGCCAATGATAGGATCCATAGTTTCTTTACCAAAGTTTCCCCAGGACCAAAGATTTCACCACCATACTTGCCAGCAATCACTCATTACTCATCTCTTCTTTTCAAGTCTCATCTGCAAAAGAGAGACCTTGTACAGTCCTAGAAGATGCCATCACATCGTGCAAAGTCTGTAAACCATATGCCGAGGCCAGTTGACACAGGTTATATATGCTGAGTGCACATAACTCACATGTGGAATCTGAACTACAAAGGAGTCTGAGAAATGCAGCTTAACCTTCCTGCCTCAATAGTTAAGAAGCCATGCTTAAAGAGGCAGGAGTGGGAAGTGGGGGGACACACTGCAGTACTTCTCTCATATATGACTAATAAATGGTAAGGAAGAAAGGGGGGTCAAATATGAAGGTCATCTTCTGCATATTCTGCTCTGTAAGTAATTAGAATTTAGCTTCAAATTCACAAAATATGCCATTATTCCTTCAAAAATATTATTCATATTCTTATTTTCAGATAATTATTTCCTTAGCTCTGGCTTCAGCGTATCTCCTCTCTAAAGTTTTCTAATTGTCATACTATCTACACACTTTTCCAGTTTAGCTTGTGATTTGAAATATATTGCAGTCCCATTCTTTCTCATTGGTATAAGAACATGAACCCTCTGATTTTAACACATAATGACTTGGACTAACAACAACAACAACAACAGATTCTCTCAAATGTGAAATCATAATTCTAAGTTATTTCTATCAGAACAGATAAATTGAACATAATTTCAATTTCTCCTCCTGTACTTGGTACCTTTATAGTGCATTGGAGACACAATTAACTTGTCTATTTCAGTATAAGAAGTATAGAACTCTTTTGTAAAAACTCATAAGCCAAAATAAACTCATTTTTAACTGTGTTTTAGTTTTTGTCTCTTAAAAATCAAGCTCCAAATTAATAATCTTGTACTAAATTTCAAAGTTACAGCTTTTATGTACCCAGAATGAATTTCTAAAGATAAAAGTATATGTAGTAATAGGACTTCCTCTATCCCAATTCAGCCACTGACTTATTGAATGATATAGGTGAGCTATGTAAGAGAGAGTGCTTTAAGTAAAGCAAATAAACTATAGGAAACATCTGATACTCACCCACAGCACAGCCTCCCACAATATAGAATCATTCAGTCCAAATGTCAATATTGCTGCTGTTGAGAAACCTTGATAAGCTAAGAGCAGCCAGTACGTCACCAGGAGTTGGCTCGGTGGAAGGATAAGGGGAGAATGGAGTAGGGATAGAGGAATGACAGAGGGCAAGTGCTCCAGGGAGTAAGGACCACTTGTATGAAGGACCTCCACACTCACTGATCCACCAATTTCTTTTTTATCAAGGTAAAAATACATGTGAAATTTACCATTTTAACCATTTTTAAGTGCACAGTTCACTGGAATTAAGTACCTTCACATTGTTGTGCAACCATTATTACCATCCACTTCTGGAACTTTTTTATCTTCCCAAACTATAACTCCATTAAATAACAACTCCCTAATCTCCCACCCTTTAGCCCTTGGTAATCACTATTCTCCTCTGTCTCTATGAATTTGACTACTCCAGGTATCTCATATAAATGGAATCATACTGTTTCTGTTCCTTTGCGTCTTATTTCACATAGCATAATGTCTTTAAGGTTCATCCATGTTGTAGCCTGTGTTAGAAGTGCTGAACAACATTCTACTGTATGCATATAACATGTTTTGTTTGTCCATTTATTCACTGACCCTTGAATTGCTTCCAGCTTTTGGCTATGGCAAATAGGCTGCCATGGACACGAGTGTATAAGAACCTGTCTCAGTCCCTATGTTCACTTTTCTTTGGCACATACCTAGAAGTCATTCACAGTTATTTTTATGTACCAACTAATTTCTTGGCATTGCTGTAGTGTCTACTACAGCACCCAAGATCCTTCCAGTCAGGGCATTTACTTACTTTCTGGTGAAAGAAAACAACCACATGAAGAAGATCATTTCAGAATGCTACCTGGACCCTAAATATTAGTTTAAGGGGGATGAAAAGTTCAGAGAAGCTAAATGAACTGCCCAAGGTCACACAGCTAATAAATTCTATAGGCCAGGCTTGAACCCAGTAGCACTGCTTCTCCTTACTATACAGATATTCTTCAGAACCGCAAGGCTGGATAAGGGCACATGTTTATCAAACACAGATACCTACATCCTGCCTCTCAGACATCTGATCTTTTCCATCTGCTCTCATGATTCCTCCAGATTCAACTCTGTGAGTGGTAAGCGGACATTTTAATTTTCTACTCATCCACATTTATTCTATACCCAGCTTTGCTGATGATATTCCTCTTTGCTTACTTAAAAAATTTCCTAAAAGTACAAGATAAAATAATATTGATTCTAAAAAGAAATGTCATACTTCCCCATAGCCCAGCTTTAAAATGAACAACTTCTATTCTGTTAAAAAAAATCACATATGATTTGAGTAAGTAATATCTGACAAAATAGAGAAGCATTCTGTTGAACAATAAGAACACTGTTTCTCCTAACCCTTGCTTTCACTCAAGGTCATGTGCAACTTACATAAATATTACATGAAACCTGTTTTGCAAGAAATCAGTGTCTACAACGATTTACAGAGACAGAAGTACATTGGCAGAGTCTACCTTTTCACATATTACGAGTTTTTTTATTTCTATCAAGAGGAAGAAAATGATCCTTTCTCATTAGGTAAACAGAGATATTTTTTCATGTAGGATTAAGACCAGTTAATGTGTGCAGTTAAGATTTATCAAAGGTTCTTTATGAAAGAACATGTCAGGTGACAAGATGTGTTGTAAACCATTTCAAAATCCAAACCTCATTGGTTGGATAAACAAAGGTAAGTTTTAACAGAAGTTTATATCAAGAATAAATATACAAGATATTTTTCTCTTTTATGCTCTTTTAAACTTTAGCTGTAATGTGAGCTATTATAGAATTATACAGTGAGTAGTTATTCTTAGCCTTAAAAGTGCTTTATAAAAGAGGCCAATTTTGCTGAATATATTTGTTCCATCAATAATTAGTTACTGAACAACTACTATGTGTAAAGCACTTTAATAGGTGCTATTAAAATTGTTATATGTCATTGTGAAGCAAAAGCATTTTCCTACATATATTAGGTGATTGGTCTAGTATAATAAAGAAAACAACCCTGTGTGAAAAACTTTAACATACTTCAGAGAAGTTTTACATTATTATCAAAAATCCCATAATTACTGCCAAGGGACTTATTTTTTTCATTTACAATCAACCTCAGATATAGTACTTTGTAAATACATTACTTAATGTAACACTACAACACATTAAAAAGGTTTTCCTTTGCCGTGCTTATCACATAATCTCCTTCTGTCTCTCTTATAGCTCTGCAGCCTCTTTTTTGCTTATTCACTATTTGACACATTTTCATTAAGTGTCAGGCACTGTGCTTGACATTGAGGATACCAAGGTGAACACGGAAGACAAGGTTGTTCCTTTGTGAAACTGACATTCTGGTTGGGGTGACAAACATATAACATGAAGTTCACAGACACCGTGATAGGGAAAGTGGATGTTATCACTGGGACACAGCCAGAGCATCAAAACCAGCATAGGCTGGAGAGAAGGAAAAGGGAAAGTGACAGGGAAAGCATTCCAGAGGAGGACACATTTATGTCATCCCTTGAGAACTTCTCCATAGTTTCACCATTACCACAGGAAGAACCCAGATTTTGAACTTAGGTTCTATGTGATTCCTCTATAGCACACTGCCAGGCACCCCTGGATCCCCAGTTGGCTCATTCTTGTGTTTGTCTTGCTTTATTAAATCCCTTACTTGGTGAGCCTGAGGGGACCCCAGGGATTGTGCTTCCCAAGGTGTAATGTTGTCTCCATTACTCTCAGTTTTCTGTTGTCTTGGTTTTAGGAGTGAATTTCAATTTCTAGCAAGACTGGAGCACTCTCCTGAATCCCAACTGGTTTGTCCAGGTCTCTGACCATATTCATAGTCCTTGCCAAATTCTCCCACTCTCATGTTAACCCTTCCCAGGGATCAAAGTTTCCAGTGCCCTGTAACTTCCATTGTGGGATCGGCCCAGAAATCGCATCCAATTGAACCTCAAGGAAACAAATACAATTTCGTGAGAAAAGTAGCCACATCCCCATGAACACTGTAATAGAGCAGATGCTATGGTTGTCCCTCACTAGGAGTGGGGATGTCCCTCACTAGTGATACAAACCATTTGGAGCTTATTTAACAGGAGAAAAAGAAAAGAAGTTGGGTAGCTCACAAACTAAATGAAAATTTAAAAAACTAGTTCAGGAAGACCACAAACCAAAGCTGTTCTGGGCAGGTAGCAGGAATGAAAGGACAATTTCTTCAGGAGATCACAACTGGGACAAATCTACTTTGAACACATTCCCCAATACTTCAGTTCTAGGGAGAAGTCATCGAGTTAACTAAGCTTAGGCCACATGCCCACCCTTGGCCAGAGGAAGACAGGTACCACTACTGACTATATATCCTATAGAAAGGGAGTGATTTTCCAAGGTAAATTGGGATGTTGCTGTCACAAAAAGGGAGAATAGACACTAAGCTGTGAAAATAAAATTGTCCACTCTAAGAGTCAGTCTTATTGCTGGGTGAGTTCTTAGAGTCCCAGTCTTGTAGGTTCCTAGTCTATAGGCTTCTCTGCACTTAACTGAATAAAGGGCACATGCCTTCTAACGGGTTCTACATGGGTTTCAAAGATCTCAACATATGAATACTGGGAGTGATTGAAATAAAATTCTCCACTAGGAATTAAGCATAAATCATGGAAGAGAAACTATTTTTCTCCAGAAGGATAAACTTTAACAATGTTAAATACTATCCATGTATATAACAATGAGAACATACCAAGAAATCCCTATATTTTTAAAAAGCCAATCTGTATATTCATATCATTCATCAACTCTTTAAAGAGAAAAGTCATGCCTGATGCCTTTCTCAGCACTCAATAGTTAATCCCAATGTTAACTAACAATCTCTCTGCCTATCGAGCTAAGAATTATTTTTATACTATTTTTATAGGCTTAACAGATTTTTATTTACACATAAATACAGAACACCAGACAATTTTACATAGATTAGAATTCTGATATCTGATTTCCATTATTCTGCTTTGTATATTTTAATTTTGTAAATACTTATTGGCTTTACAAGATATTACATTTTTTAAAACTAATAACCAACACTCTCTCTTAATATTTATATTAAATATAGGTTTCTTTTCTATCAAAACTCTTAAATTTGTTCAGAAAATTAACAACTCTCACAATTATCATCCATTATTCTTGCTTTTTACTTTTGCAGTAATAAATATAGTGTTTACTTCAGCTGACTGAATTCTGTCAAAATTGCAACTCTTTTTTTTTAAGTTTTTATTTTAATTCCAGTGTAGTTAACATACAGTGTTATATTTGTTTCAGGTGTACAAAATAGTGCTTCAACGATTTTATACATTACTCAGTGCTCATCATAGTAAGTGTACTCTCTTCTTTATAATTCTTACTTATTTTGAGAGAGATAGAGAGAGAGTGCAAGGGAGGGGCAGAGAGGGAGGAGAAGGGAGAAATTCGAAGCAGGCTCCACCCTGTCAGTGCAGAGCCTGACATGGGGCTTGAACTCATGAACCATGAGATTATGACCCAAGCTGATACCATGAATTGGATGCTTAGCCGTCTGAGCCACCCAGGCACCTCGTGATAAGTGTACTCTTAATCCCTATGATTTATGTCACCCATCCCTGACTCTAGTTATCAGTTTGTCCTCTCAGTAAAGCATGCAACTCTTGATCTCAGGGTTGTGATTTCAAGCCCCACACTGGATGTAGAGATTACTTAAAAATAAAGAGAGTCTGTTTCTTGATTTGTCTCTATTTTATTCCATTGTTCATTTATTTCTTAAATTCCACATATTAGTGAGATCATATGGTATTTGTCTTTTCTGTCTGTTTCACTTAGTATTATACCCTGTAGTCCTATCCATGTTTTTGAAAATAACCAGATTTCATTCATTTTTATGATGGAGTAATATTCCATTGTAAACATACACCACCTCTTCTTTATACATTCATCTATTCATGGACACTTGGGCTGTTTCCTTAGTTTGGCTACGTAAATAACACTGCAATAAAAATAGAGGTGCAGGTATCACTATGAATTAGTGTTTTGGGTGTTTTGTTTTGTTTTGATTTTTGGATTTTTTAGAGACAGAGAGAGTGAGAGTGGGGGGAGAGGGGCAGAAAGAGAAAGAGATAATCTTAAGTAGGCTCCACACTTAGCATGGAGCCTGATGTGGGGTTCGAGCCCTGAGTCAAAAGCAAGAGTCATATGCTCAACCTACTGAGCCACTCAGGTGCCCCAGTGTTTTATTTTTTTAATGTTTATTTATATTTGAGAGTGAGCAAGAGAGAAAGAGAGAGAGAGAGAGAGAGAGAGAGAGAGAGAATGAGTGGGAGTGGGGCAGAGAGAGAGGTGGGACAAAAGATCAGAAGCAGACTCCTCCGAGCTGACAGCAGAGAGGCTGATCCAGGGCTCAATCTCATGAACCATGAGATAGATCATAACCTGAGCCAAAGTCAGATGCTCAACAAACTGAGCCAGCCAGGCACCCCTGAATTAGTGTTTTTGTACTTTTTGGGTAAATACCCAGTAGTGAAATTACCAGATGATAGGGTAGTTCTATGTGTAACTTTTTGAGGACACTCCATACTGTTTTCTAGAGTAGCTGCACCAGTTTGCATTCCCAACAACAGCACACGAGGATTCCCTCTTCTCCACATTTTCTTCAACACTTGTTTTTTGTTTTTGATTTTCGTCATTCTGATAGATGTGAGGTGATATCTCATTGCAATTTTGATTTGCATTTCCCTGATGATGAGCAATGTTGAGTATCTTTTCATGTGTCTGTTGGCCATCTGTATGTCTGTTTTGAAGAAATGTCTGTTCATGTCTTCTGCCCATTTTTTAATTGGGTTATTTATTTTTATGTGTGTGGAGTTATATGAGTTCTTCATATATTTTAGATATACACCCTTTATCAGATATGTTGTTTGCAAATATCTTCTTCCATTCATTAGGTTGTTTTATAGTTTTCTTGATTGTTTCCTTTGTTATGCAGAAGCTTTTTATTTTGATGTAGTTCTAATAGTTTATTTCTGCTTTTGTTTGCCTTGCTTCAGGCACCATATCTAGAAAAACGTTGCTACAGCCAGCTAAGAATTATTTTCATTTTGGTGTAATTGACACACAACATTATATTAGTTTCAGATGCACAACATAATTATTTGGTATTTGTATATATTGCAAAACAATCACCACAGTAACTCTAGTTAATATCTATCAGCACATATAGTTACAGAATGCTTTTTCTTAGGATGAAAACTTTCAAGATCTACGCTCTTAGCAACCCTCAAATATGCAGTACAGTGTTATTAACATGCTGTGCATTAAGGTAAATTTTTTAGGTTACTTTATTTTTGTGTTTTTAGGATTCCTCCAAATAAATTGTTATGAGGGCAATACTTAAAACTACATCTTTTCAGTTGGACTCTCCCCATTAACCACCATGCAAGCACAGATATCTTGGGGTGTCCGCTCATTCTGTCTTACTATTTATTTATTTAAAGAATATTCACACAGAGACACCTGGTTGGCTTAGTCGGCTAAGTGTCCGACTTCTGCTCAGGTCATGACCTCAGGGTTCTTGAGTTTAGGCCCAAGTTGGGCTCTTCCCTGACAGCTCAAAGCCTGGAGTCTGCTTCAGATTCTGTGTCTCCCCCCCACCTCTCTGTCCCTCCCTTGTTTGTGCTCTCTCTCAAAAATAAATACATAAACTTAAAAAAATTAAAGAATATTCACATAAAGGCAGAAAATACTAACAGTTTATTTTCTTTTTATTCTCCTTAATCTCAAGTGCCTAAATGTTGGTGCTGGTGACACTCTTTGGAGTGAATTTTTTAAGGCTTGAATAGGGAAGGCCTGATACCTATCATTATGACAAAGCTCAGTATGTATGATCCTAAAGAAGAGAGTGGGGGCGCCTGGGTGGCTCAGTCGGTTGGGCCTCTGACTTCGGCTCAGGTCTTGATCTCACATTCGTGGGTTCGAGCCCCACGTCGGGCTCTGTGCTGACAGCTAGCTCAGAGCCTGGAGCCTGCTTCCGATTCTGTGTCTCCCTCTCTCTCTGCTCCTCCCTGTTCATGCTCTGAATCTCTCTGTCTCAAAAATAAATAAAACATTTAAAAAAATTTTTTTTAAAAAGAAGAGAGTGATAATGGTGATAATATTAATACTAATACCCATTTGTATTGGGCTCTCAATGGGCATAGGTTGTGCCCTAGGCACATTGTATGCTATTAGGAATGATCTAGGACAGAGGCATAATTACAGGAGTAAAAAAGAAACAATATTAAGAGCCAAGTCCCTGAGTAGATGGAAGGAGATGGGAGGACGGGATCCAGAATTCAAGTGGAGAAGTTGACCTTAAGTAGGAATAGGATGTGCCCATTCATAATAACATTACTAAGAGAATGGTGGACTTGGTTTTGGAGAATAAAGCAGTTCTCTAATGATGGCTTCTAGATTCTCAGAGAAATCAGAAGAAAAGAGAGCACTGTGGGTAGTTGCTAGAGACATGAGGAAAAGGATAGCAGAGGGAAAAACTCTAAATTCCATATAGAATAGATGCAAAACACCCTTGAAGTTATGCAGAACTCTTAGAATATGACTATGAGTTCTCACAAAGCAGACTGGGGCAGGACAAAGAGAAACAGTGTTTTGTGAATATTATTACCCTACTTCTAAACTATACTGCAGGAGCTAGACCTTGAGAGAAAGGGCTTCATTTTTTTTTCAATGCTGAGCCTACTTCAATAGCTGAGGAAGCAACACTATTCTTAAGATAGAGTGTATCTATGTTGCTCCCTGCTGTATCTAGAATTGAGGGGATGTTTGATAAATATTTTGTGAATGAATTGATGAATAATGGAAGATGAATAAAAATTATGACATTTTACATATAGTGTATATTTCTCATTCTCCTTATAAAATTCTGTGTCATACATGTGTGATAGTGTCATGCTTGGCTTTTGACCAAGCTCCTACTCAAACATCAAAGGCAATCTTCCAAACTCTTCAAAAAGATGTTTGCACTAGGACTAAAGATGAAACAAATGCTATGTATTATCTGTAGATACTTACAACCATCTCATATATGCCATAACCAGCATTCTTCTTTATCACTTACTGGCTTGGTGTGAGAAATACTTTGATACAAAGTTCCTCCATGAGCCCCAAGTCTGCTGGAGTGGCCGCTCCAGAACATGTTCTAGTCTCTTTGCTCCAAGAAGTTACTTCAGGTGAGATGTGAATTCAGGTCACATGACTAATGTCCTCTGTTTACCTAATTCAGCATCATCAACTAGGAGGTGTTCTCTTTTGGGCCATCAGGGTACCTACTATAATCCCTGGATTGGGCAAATAGGTCCAGATTTGCCTTTTAGTTTATCAAAAATCCTATACAACCAGAGCCCATAATTTTTGCTACTTCAGATAAATGATGTCTTCTTTCAATGCCTTAATTCTCTTTTCCTGGTAATGTTTGGCACACACAGAAACTTATCCTCATAGGAAGAGCTTGTGTCTTATTTGATTTCCTCAGCACTTAGCATGGTATCTGTTGAAGGAATGAACACATGATTGACTAATAAATAAATATTGAATTATTCTAATAGAATGACCCACTCTAGTCATTGAAATTCAATCTCTGCTCCATGCTATACGAAGGACAGTGATACTGAATCTCTGTCTCTTTATCTCAATGTCTGACCTTCCTTTTTAAAAAAAAATTTTTTTTGAGAGACAGAGAGAGACAACACAAGCAGGGGAGGGTCAGAGAGAGAGGAAACCACAGAATCTAAAACAGGCTCCAGGCTCTGAGCTAGCTGTCAGCACAGAGCCCAACATGGGGCTCGAACCCATGAACCGTGAGATCATGACCTGAGCCGAAGCCAGACACTTAACCAACTGAGCCACCCAGGCGCCCCTGACCTAACTTTCAAACATAGAGTTAAGCAGTCTTTTCCCCAAGAAGTAACCACACATGACACTTGCCCTTGTAGTCCAATTTACTCCCATTT
Organism: Suricata suricatta; assembly: GCF_006229205.1. Lineage (NCBI taxonomy): Eukaryota > Metazoa > Chordata > Mammalia > Carnivora > Herpestidae > Suricata > Suricata suricatta. Next base: position 65,427,890 of record NC_043703.1, on the reverse strand, counting down.
AACAGAAAAAAAAAATCAAATCACTTAGGGAATCTCAGTGTCTAGCATTTACTGTTCTCTACTAATACAGGGTAAAATATATTCACTGCTTCTCCCAAACTGCAATCTCTAGAAGGCAGCTACTTTCAATTTTCCTGGAGCTGTTCCTTAGTAATAGCTTAATGGCATCTCCTGTACATGATTCCTCTAACACTTTCTTCTGTAGCTTACATTAAGTTTGAAATGCTTTTAATGGAGTGCCTGGGGAAGTGGGTGGGTACAAGCCCTGGAAATTATGTCAAGTACTACTTTCTTGTGATAGTTACAGATTTTCTTTGCTTTTGTTAAATATCAAAATCAAAATAGGTATTACCCAGCCCAAAACTGTAAAAGAATTATAATCATCTACTTTCCTGTGTAGTTCAAACATGGGCCAAAGTCAAATGTCTTTCCTGTAAAAACAAAGTGCAGGAGATTGCAGAAGCAAAGAACACCAGATTACAAATCAATGAAGACAGATTCTGTTCTAATATTCAATTGCTTTGATTTGGGGAAAGGCATGTAACTTCATTCTCAGCTTTTTCTATATTGAAAAGAAGGCATTTGCTTCCTAACTGATAAAGAATTGTGGTGATTTGATGAGATGATGGTCATAAACCTTGAGGATCTTAATAACACTGAGTATCCCTTTACTTAACCAGTAATAACTCCTTGGCATCTCCTGCACACGACTGCTCTTTCAAACATTTTCTTGTGTAGAAGTCTACATTAAGGATGAAAAGCTTTTAACTAAGTGCACAGAGAAGAGAGGCAGCCTTTTTAATCATTTATAGAAAGGAATTAATAACAAACATTTTTAAAACATCTATAATTAAACCACGTCATGCTTTTGGCTGGAGGTGGGGGTGGGATGGAGAGGGTACTCCATTACTCTCCTAGGGAAAGAGAAGCAAGGAGCCAGTTCCGAGTCAATGTCTAACAGTCGGTCTTCTTTCTGGCTCTGTCTACGGTTCTTTTTATTTGTATTCTCACCACAGCCATTTGATGCAATTTTACTAGCCCCACTTTATATAGAGTGGATTCTAAACCCTTAGGACATTTAGCATGGCATTTTAATAAAATACAATGAAATATTTGTAATACGATTGCTTTTAAATGTAACATAGTAAGATTTTTGGATCTCCTGTAATCAGAAATCTGACTTCTCTCTTGGATTTCTACCTAACATTGTGGCCCAAAGGCAAATGGAGGGTGAGTCCACCTGGTGGAAGCAGAAGCTATAATAAGGACTGTCACTGTCAGAGAGGAAGAGGAGAGAAGCCCAAGTGGAGTGTGGAAAGGGAAGAAAGAGATGGAGAAGGAGAAAAACAGTCATATATGTGACAGGAGTTCCTCAACTTGCCCCCAGTCTGAGTCAGCAACCCAGAAAGATCCTGAAAAGGAAAACCAAAAGCATAGAGATTATTTGCCACATCTACATTTGTAGCTTTAGAGAAGAGACTGCACTTTCAGACACCCTCTCCACCTTTCTAGAGGCAGCCCCAGGAGATCGCAGTGGTTGTGCAACATAGGTAAGCTTGAAGTCGGAGTTAATGCCCTTGAGCTGTGCTTGGCTTCCACATAGTGTGGAAAAGACTCAGATGTCCTTGCATACATCTAGGTTACTGAGCAAAGAATTTGAGAATCAGACCAGGAAATTTCCTAGAGGGAGTTGTTATACCAAGAACAAATGACATCACCACTGGAGAGGTTGACGGGGCCATGCAACGGGGAGGGGCCATGAGTGAGGGAAGAGACCAACAGCAGATGCCCCAGCTAGACACAATGGCCAGGTAAACAAGGGACACTGTTATGGTACAGGTGAGCAGGGACCTGGAGAACAACACAAAAACCTAACACATAAAAACCCCCGTAAAGACATCCACTCAGAGGGAAGAAATCTGAACAGTTATCTAGAAGCAATAGCCTTTTCAATCATTTATAGAAATGAATAGCAAATGGTTTTTAAAAATCCATAATTAAAATAATTCACGCTCCAGACACAGAGCCACCACTCTATACACAACATCCAATGAAACACTGAGACATCATCTGTGGCAAGTTGAAGACTTTCTCTGTACACTGCGGGGCTCATGATTATGATTTGATCTGTTTTAGGAAGTAAAGCATTTAGGAACCAAATTACATTTTCTTTGCACATTTCAGTCTAAGTGCAAGTAAATCTGCAGGCCAACTACAAAATGATTACAAAGACAGCCAACGCTGAAAGCATGAAGTCTATAAATCAAAGGGACCACCTGAAGATTTCCCTTCTATCAACCAAGATCATTGGCCTCAGACAACTAAATTAAAGCCAAAACTGAAGAAGCTCTCACTGCTTACCTGCAGTGTGGTTTTGGCTTATAAAACATTCATTTTCAGTTGCCTGGTCTTAACACTCTCAGAAATGGGACTTTACCACTGAGAATATTTTCCATAAGCTCACATTCTAGATAGCCAACTCATGTGGGCCACTAAATTTGACCACTGAGTAAATTTTACTTTTTTTCTAGCCCCACTGTTTTAGTATAAAATAAAATGTTGAGTTAAAAGGATTATGATGTAATGCCACAGATTGGAGTTCAAAGATGAAATTTGCTATGAATAGAGAGACAATAGTTATCATCTAATCATGACTAAAGGAAAAGTGTGTGTTTACTAAATCAGGTGGGAATTTTGTTATGAATTTATGTAGGATAAGAAATTGCTCTACTTGAATTGTGACGGAGAGCTGAAAATCAAACAGATCTGAAGAAATAAATTGTAGATATTTTTGTAAGTCCTAAGAGACTTTATTCATTCATTCATTCATTCATTCATTCATTCAGCAAACATTTACTGAGCCCCTACTATGTTCCAGGTACTTCCCTGGGTACTAGTACTGCAGAGGTATAGATATAGTAAGAACCTTCCCTCAAGGGGTTAATTTTTGATTGAGAAAACAATAAATAACTAGACAAGATTTAGGTCAGAGAGTTGGAAGTACTATGAAGAAAGATTAAAGTAAAACAAGATAAGAGAAAGTAGGGAGAGGGCAGAAATTTTATATAGAGTAGTCAGGAAAGTCCTCTCTGATAAATTAATATTTGAATAGGGATCTAAATTAACTGAGGAAGAGATTTATGCAAACATCCAGAGAAAAAAGACCATTCCATGCAAAGGAAATAGTAACTACAAAAGCTCTGAGGTAGACATGGCTATGGGGAGTAGCTAATAGGCCAGTAAGGTTTGAAGAGAATAACTAAAGGGGTGACAGAAGACGAGGTCAGAAAGCTGGCAAGGGTCAGTGCATGTGAGATCTTAAAGGACAAAGACATTGGATTGTATTCAAAGTGCAATAGGAAGTCATCAGAAAGTTTTGAGCAGAGAGTCACTAAATTGTAGCTCTGTTTAAAAAAACAAATCACTCCAACTGTTGTGTGGAAAATAGACTAAATGAATTGGATTATTACCTAACTACACAGAAGAATCAATTATAGATGCACTGAAATCCTAAATGTGAAAGACAAACTTTAACTCCTTTGGAATAAATTGTGAGAATAAACTTATGATCTTAAGATACAGTAGAATTTCTGAAACTAAGCATATCAGAAGAGAGAAGAAGAAGAGAAGAAGACAGAGAGAAAGAGGTGGTGGAGGGAGGAGAGAGAGATAGAGGGAGAGAACTATAAAGGAAAAGACTGAAATATTTGTCTACATTAAATTTTTAAACTTCTGTTATTCAAGAGAGGCCATGAACAAAATGAAAAAATAAGTCACGGCCTGGAACAATATATTTGCAATAAATATAACTAATAATAAATTGAATATATTAAGAATACCAATGTAATAGGAAAATCATCATAGTAAAAAAATAGGCAAAAGCTTAAAATAGGTATTTCAAAGAAGACATCCAAAAAGCCAGTAAACATATAATAATATACTCTTCCTTCCTAGTAATCAGGGAAATGCATATTAAAACTATACCAAGATAACTTTTCACTCATCATATCAGCAAAAACCAAAAAGTTTGACATCAAGAGATGACAAGAATGTAGTGAAAATTTGGAACAACTACATCTTGTCAAGTTAAAGATGTGCATACATTTTGACTCAGCATTTACCTCCTGCGTATCCCAAAGAAACTCTTATAGGAGTGAATAATGGACACACACAAAATAGTGTTCACTGCAACTTACAATAACAAAAAGCTGGAAAAACATAGTTGTGCATTAACAGGAGAATAGATGAATAAATTATAGTATATTTATGTAGTGTATTAATATAGCAATAAAAATAATTGCAAGTGGCATATTTCAACAGATAAATTCTAAACAAAGATCACTGTGCAAAAGAGCAAGTTACAAAAAACTATGCACAAAGTTTGAAAACATAAAGAGTATAGGAATACATAATATAAAAAATATAAAAGACAGACAGACAGACATGACAATAATGAATACTAAAATCAGGACAATGCCTATGTTTTCTTTGGTTCTCAGCCACGCATTATCTCTACACCCACCCAAGAAGTAGACATGAAATAGGGATAAGATGGCAAGAAACGCTTTAGGGGAGATGGCTGTGAAGAATAAAGGGGAAGGAGAGAAGGAGTAGTAAGGAAAACTTCACACTACGAGCCATGGTTGACACCTGTGAAAGGAGACAGGGAAGGATTGGGTGGGAAGAGCTCAGACCACAGTAGCATTTAAGAAAGTTGTGGTCAGGCCAATGGGGAGCCCTTAAGTCAGAGTCATTCTCTGGAGAAGTCCTGCATCACACACAAATGAGCTGAACCTGAATTCCATTGTGTTTAGTCATTGCAGGGAGCAGCCTGGGAGAAGCAAATACAGAGACAAATTCAGAGGAGAATCATCTGGGACCATTATCACTACACTTTTGCAGCAGGCGCCTTGGGTGGTCTAGTTTTCAAGAGTGCCATATTAGCTATCTCTGAGCTAGGGGACAAGGTGGAAGATGTGATCCAGGAGAGATATAAAGGAGGTCTAAATGTATTTGTCATATTTCACTTCTGAAGCTGAGAAGTGGGGATATAGATGTTCACTTTATTATTCTCTTTATTTTTGGGGTGATGGTGGGAAAATGAGAGGTTTACAAGTTGATACACAGAATTTAAACAAGGCTTTCCTGATACTTTGGTGTAATGTGGAACACTGAAACAGGATTGAAGGATGAGAGATATTATAGCCTTCTTGTTGCTGATCCAATTTATGGGGAAATTTGACACATGAGCAGGAGGGAAAGATAAGGAGCAAAGTCCTTAATGCTGAGAGAGGATGGGTCCCATATATAGAAGGAAGGGGTTGGTCCTAGATAGGAACAAGTTTATTCACCCTTGAAAAAAAGGCAAGCTGAACTTGTGGCAAAGATATACGGAGAAGAATAGATTTTGTGGTGGGAAGATGAGGAAGTCCTCTAATGACTGCTTTCATTTTCTCAGTAAAAATAAGCTGACAGTAAGGCAGAGGAAAGTGGTTTTGGAGGTTTGAAGAGAGTGGAATTGCCAAGGAGTCCCGAGGGCTCACTTGAGGTTTGTGGTCAGAGATTCAAAATGAAAGCAGTTGACATGGTTGTGTGCTTTCTACCAGCCCTAAGCAGGTGCTTGGATGTAGGCTTGTAGTTGGCCCAGAGGATGGAGGATTGGATGTAACCAAAGCGGGCTTTTGCCAGGCAAGGACAATAGATTATAAGGTGGAGGGACGTGGGGGTACAGGGAAAGACAGTATCACAGTGATGGACTATGGGAAGTGAATATACAGGTATCTTTTAACTCTTTTTCCTTTACCCTGTATTTTCTAAAAGTTGGAAATTACAGCTAAAAGCTTGATAAATTCCAGTTAAGCATTTTTGGCAAGATTACTTTGTAGGCAAGGCTCTGAATTTCATATTGCATCACATTAGGAGGCACATAATGTCTGGCCATCCCACTAGTTTTTATGCTAAGATCGATCCCCATTTGAACAATAAATAACCAGGGTAATATCCATCTCAAGCAGGTAACTGTCTTAATTGTGTTTAAAAAAAAAAAAGACAAAAGAAACAAAGAAAAAAGTCTAGTAATCAAAAGTATGATGCAAACACAAACGTTTGGAGGCACACTGTTTCAGAAAGTTACAGCATTTTTTTTTATAATGAAGGACTTATAAGCCAGATTGAGTGGGGAAGGATTCTGTGTGAATCCAGAGCAGGCTCCAGGCTCTGAGCTGTCAGCACAGAGGCCATCATGGGGTTTGAACTCACGAACAGCAAGATCATGACCTGAGCTTAATCAACTGAGCCACCCAGGTGCCCTGGGAAAGTTTTTTTCACTGTTGTATTAGCTCATATAACCTGGGTACTGAGGTTGGACTTCCTTCATCAGGCCACTGTAGCCTCTGAAGAAGCGTATAGTTTTCCTTTGCCTTCTCCACTTCCAAAATATACTCTAAATTACAATCGCGTCTCACCATCCCTACTGCTAATGTCCTAGTCCAATTCCTCGTCATGTCTTGCCAGGATTTCACCAATAGCCTCTGTGTGGTCTGGTCTCCAGACATTTACCCTGCCCATCCCCATAGCAGCCAGAAGGATCCTTTTAAAGTCAAAGTCATCTCATGTTACTCCTCTGCTCCTTTACCTTCAAGGGCTTCCCAGTTCACTCAGCATGAAAGCTGAAGCTCTTACAATGGCCTACAAAGCCTTACAAGATATGACCTGCGTTACTCCGTCTCTAGTCTTTCTGCCTCACCCCTATGCCAGCACAAGAAGTGATATGTCTTGTTTATCAGAAAGATAGTAGACGTGCTCCTGTGTTAAGGTCTGTGCTCTGGCTGTTTCATCTTCCTAGAAAGTACTTTCATCTTGGCTCACTCCCTGACTTCAATTCTTTGCTTGGTTGTCATCTTCTCAATAAAACCTGCCCTTGCCACTCAATTTAACTTTTTTAAAATGTTTATTGATTTATTTTTGAGAAACAGAGAGTGCATGGGTATACAAGCTGGGGCAGAGCAAAGAGAGGAGTGAGAGAGGGAGAAAGAGAGAATCCCAAGCAGGCTCTGCACCATCGGAGTGCACAGTGCAACTCTGGGCTCAGACTCACAAATAATGAGATCATGACCTGACACAAAACCAAGAGTCAGAAGCTTAATTGACTGAGCCACCCAGGCACCCTTTAAATACCCTATTTAAAACTATAATTTATTCTGCCCCACCCAGGACTTTTATCTTTTTTATATCACCTTTTGTGTTCTATGTTCATCTTTACCATCTTACCTAAATTACATGTTTATTATGATTATTATGTACGTATTGTCTGTCTCTCCTGCCAGACTCTAAACTCCATGAGGCAGAGATCTTTGTTTTACTCACTGTCTGTATCTCAAGGACCCACAATAGTACCTAGAAGTCATTGGATATTTAACTAACATGTGTTAAATGAATAAAATAAATGATTTTTAAAATTATCCTTTATCCAAGATTTGCCTGTTTCTCTTTTGGCCACTTTGTTTTTACTGCTTTTCCTTTGTCCTGTTTACTTCTTTAAATTTCTGGCAGTCCTGAAATGTCCATTTATATTTATGAATGAAGGCAGCCAGGATACCACATCTCTGTAAGCACAAAGCCTTCTTTTCTTTTCTTTCTTTACTTTCAAGTTTATTTCCTTTAATGGGAGGGCTGGCTGCAAGCAAGCTTTCACCCAGCCCTAAGCCTACCCACACAGCCACCCCATCCCCCCAGGCTGAACTGATGAGGGCTGTATCCTGTTTGTCTGCACCAATCCCATACCTCTACAGAGCAGTTAAGTTCTCTACAGTGTGGTCTCTGAGTTTAGCCTGAGGGTAAACAGATGAGGCCAGGAACTCTGTTTGTATATTGATGACGGAGAGAACAAACAGGAAGGAAAGGTATAGGAGACAAGACCAACACATCTGTTCAGAAGATAACCCTTCAAGGAGCCATTTCAATGGGTCCCTCCTTCACCTTTTCTGTCTGTGTGCTGTCTTCAACTCTGAGTGAGCAACCATTGTTTCTCACAAGGGATAATTCTCTACTTCAAACTTGGGCACCTATTTGACGGGAAGCATCCTCCATTCTAATTTATTCCTCAGCATAATCCATCTATTTTCAATCTAGAAATTCTCTACCAAACTGACTGGCCTGTTGCCCCAACCTACATCACTTTCATCTCTGCCTATGATGACTCTATTCCCTTTTATGTTTTAACTAGCGTCTTTGCAGAATGTAGTGAGAAGCATGCATAAAGAAATGTTTAGTCCTCTATCTTGAACCAGAGCCAGAAGAATCTCTGAGGACACAGTAGCACTTGTTAGGAAAAGGAGAAAGCCATTTATCTGAAGTAGAGAAAACTCTTAAGTTTCACTCAGTTTCTTTTTTTAAATCCAAGTAAAATTACACTTCATATGTTGAATTTTAATTTAATGCTTTTAAGCATCCAAGAGGAAGCTTCCTCTGTGAACACTGGAAAATGTAGCCATTCTTACACAACAGATCACTGTCATCATCCCTACCATCTTCAAAATGACGGATAGAAAGGCATGAGAGGTGATTAAAGACATCAGAATGTTTCTACCATTCATCCACAAACCCAGACAGATACCTGATGTCCGTGTCATACAAATTCACATATCTGCTTCATTCCAGAGCTCCCTAGAAAGATTACATAAATCCCTTACTTTAATATGGTCTTTGTATTTGCAATGCCCAAAAGACAATGGCAGAATTGATTTTAGACACATTCTGCCATTTAAAAATACAATGTATTTTATCCTTGGTAATAACCACAAAATGATAAAATGACAGTTTTTAAATGTACGTCAAATTTCTTTTGTTATCACCAAATTGAAATATATTTCTAAATGCATTCCCTGGTGATAACTGACAATGACTTTGGTATCCTCAAATTTTTGATTCAAATATGTCAGGAATCTAAAGAAATATATTTTAGAATAAATTTCTTGAAGATGAAAAATTTCTTATGGATTTAATACATTCTAATGGTTAAACTGTTCCTTGTTTCCCCAAGTTAACTGTATAATAGAATAAACATGAATTGGATTACATTACAACAAAAGTGATACAGGACCCTATAATGTTATACACAAATAGTTACTGCAGGCATAGTCTCTAGAAAAAGCACGGGTTATTACAATGAAGATAGGGGCTGCTTTTTGAAGAGAATGTAAAACTCTTCAGGTGACAATTTATAATGTTTCTTTAAGGCATTGATCTAAATCATACTCACCTTAAAACCAACAAAACAGCAACATTCATTAACAAAGTAGGTGGCTGCAAACATGGCTTAATTTGAAGGTTGCCCCAAGCTCTCGCCTTTAATGGAGTGCCCTGGTGCTTAGAACCCATAAAGTCCGACCCATTCTTTGAGCCTTTCAGGAGGATCCTAAAAATACTGAAAAGGTTATCGGACAAAAAGATGGGGCTTACAACTGGGAGAGAATCTAATGATCATGTGTACCTGATTTTTACCTCCAATTATTAGCTATACAATCTCCAGCAATAGGGGCGCCTGGGTGGCTCAGTCGGTTAAACCTCCGGCTTCGGCTCAGGTCAGATCTCACGTTCCTGGGTTCAAGCCCCGCATCAGGCTCTGTGCTAACAGCTAGCTCAGAGCCTGGAGCCTGCTTCCAGTTCTGTGTCTCCTTCTCTCTCTGTGCCTCCCCCCTCATGCTCTGTCTCTCTCTGTATTAAAAAATAAATAAAAACATTAAAAAAATTATTAAAAAAAAACAATCTCCAGCAATAAACTGTTTCATTTCAGGCTCTTATAAATCAAAAATTACTCAAACCCTCTTAAGTAAGAAAGAGAATTTATTTTTAATTCAGTGAAGTATCACAGGAAACCAAAAAGAAAAACAAAAACCAAAAAATATCCCAGCCAAAGGATGGGTAGAATTCAAAATAACTTTGGGAGCAATCCCTTTTGAACCTCCATTTCTCTCACCATATCTGTGCTTCTTGGAATGCTTCTGTCATTTTCCCTAGTGTTGTTGAGATTCCTCTGCTTACCCATCTTAAGCATAATAATAAATGACAGCCTCCTGATTCAGCCTATAGATCCTTAAATTAGTGACTTACTGCTAGATTTAAAAAAAAAAAAAAAAGCAGTGTTCATTTATTTTTGAGAGAGACAGACAGAGTGCAAGGCCAGAAGGGACAGAGAGAGAGAGAGAGAGAGACATAGTCTTCAGAAGCAGGCTTCCGGGTCCAGCCAGAGTCCTACGCAGGGCTCCAACTCACCAGCCATGAGATCATGACTGACTGTGCCATCCAGGTGCCCTACAGCTGAATCTTTTTTTTTTAATTCCATGTCCAGAGAGGAAAGATCAGATTGCAGTGGCTCATCCTTACCAGACCAATCTCCTGAAGTCCTGGGTCCCTAGCAAGTATTTACCTTGGCCCAGTACCTGTGGCCAGGGAGAGTATGGTCACACAGGAAGTGGGTCTTTCCAATGGGGACAGGCAGCAGTGAGGCAGCATGGAAGAGATAGTCGAGTAAACTTTCTTCATCTCATTTCTTCATCTGCAAAACCTGGACAAACAATCTGCTTCACATATTCATGGGGGCGGGATTGAGGTATTTTGTTGACTTTTTACTTAAATTGATTTAGGATGACATATCGCCCTTCTGCACTTTTTGGCAAATGCCACCATTTTGTTCACTTAATATAGTTTACATCACCTATGGTGACTGTGTTTTTATTTGATCTTCACTGCAATATTAACATACATGAGAGTTGGCTCCAGAGTATGTAAACATTGCCTGAACTTTGGGAATGTCTCATTGAGACCAGTTTATTCAACAACTCATGTTTTCAGATCATTTTATAGATCACAAAATGCTCTTAGGACTAACAGGAGCCACATCTAGTGCTGCCCCTGTCTCTAGGTGCCATCGTTTCGTGAGGTAATCTGTGGTAGCCGTGCGCACTGCAGAGGCTTCCTGTCCAATGCCCATTATGTCCCCATTTCTGCTGCATTGCTGTCTTGAGGCCCAAGCTCTGCTCACCTGGCCTCGGGTACACTGGTGCTGCTTCTTTAAGACAGAAGGCTGCCAAACACGTGATGTGTGGCTGTGGTTTGATTTTTTAAATGATAAAAATAAACCCATAGGTGAGCCCAGTGTCTACTGGAGGAAAACACTCAGGATGAGGGTGCTCTGGGAAGTCAGGGAGCTGAAGAAGCAGCGGCCTGATTTTAAAATAAAGCAGAAAATTTAAGAGATTAATATAGTTTCATCCAGAAACTCTTGTCATTTCCTGATTACCTGAAGATCAAAGGTTACTTTGTTCTTTTCCTTATTTCAAACTTCTTGGTATCTTGCACCATGGTTAAAAATCTTGGATAATTACCAGCATATTTTCCAAGGTGAAAAAACAGCCTGTAGTCTTCTTACAACTCTCTTAAAGAAGCAGATGACCTGCAGGTGACTGTTTTAAAGCCCCATTCACAAATTATTGCTATACTTCTCTGTGGATCTTTCTATTTAAAAAAAAAAAAACAAACTATATGTAACTGGACCAATGAATTGTATCCAGGATTCACCTTTAAGTTTGATTTTTAGGGAGACAGTATAAAAGCAATCTAATTGCAACCTGTGTTAGAAGTGTTTCTTATCAGCTTCTACAGTTTCCAAACTCATCAAATATTGAACTTCCTGGAGCCAAAACCAACTCTCCAGAAGCTGAAACATTTATTTGAAACTGCACTCCGAATATAAAGAGCTAGGACAGGAAAGAAAAACAAGTCAATACAAGCACAGTGTTCGTTTCTCTTGGAATGTGTGTTCTGAAAGAGAAATACTGAGCTGCAAACGCTGAAAGCCTTGTCTGCTGTTCCCCAGTTCCTGTGCAAATGGTAGCAAGGGCTCCCTTACCATCCAGTGTGGGAAGCCACAGTCTGGAATCAGGACCAACAGGAGCCAGAGCTAGTACTGCCCCTGTCTCTACATAATTGTGTGGCTTAGCTTCTTGATCTGCCAATCATAAGTGGGATCATATAGTAATACCTGATGTGCTTACTTCAACTGGTTGTTTAAAATGTAAAATAGGATTGGGGAGCCTGGGTGGTTCTGTCAGTTGAGCATCCGACTCTTGATTCCAGCTCAGGTCATGATCCCAGGGTCATGGGATTGAGCCCCGTGTCCGGCTCCACACTGAGAGTGGGGCCTAATTCAGATTCTCTCTCTCTCTCTCTCTCTCTCTTTCTCTCTCTCTCTCTTTCCCCCTCTGCCCCTCCCCCAGTTCTCTCTCTCTCCCTCTAATGAAAAAAAAATTAATTAAATAACAAAATAAAATATGAAATGGAATTATATTTGTGAAACTATTTTGAAAGCTAAAAGTTGCTATACAAAATCAGGAAAGAAGTGAAGGTAGGATATTTTTGCTGAGAACCCAAACATGGATTCTGTTCTTAGTCACTGAAGAGAAGCCTCAAACTAAGTAATTTTCTTTTCTTGGATATAAAAACTTTAGGAAAGAAAGTTCTTACTGTGATGTATTTCCTCACCACCATCCCACCAGCCCTTCAGAATTCTGCTGACATTTTCCTCGACTTGTTTGAGGATTTTACTGACATTTTCCTCAAGGCCTTTATAGCTTCTTACTACAGCACAGTCCCAAAGCCAGTGCCACATGGCTTAGGGTTTTGTTACGGCAGCACCCCCTTCTAGGTACCAAAACCCACTCAGATTATCCATCACAGCATTAGTAAACCACTCCAAAACTTAGTGGCTTGAAACAAGAGCATATATTAATTTTGCTCACAGATGTTCATTTGGGGCAGCGCTTAGAAGAGACAGCTCATTTTTACTTCACAGCATCATTTGGGGCTTCTTGACTAGGATCTGCAGGACCTGATTTCAAGCTGGCAAATTGGTGCTAGCCACCACCCTAAAGCTCCTCAGGGCTACGGTCCTCCTGCCTGTCAATGTGGGCCTCCCTGAAGTTGGCTTAGGCTTCCTAATCGTATGATGGCTAGGTGCCAAAAATGAGCTTCCAAGAGACAGAAAGAGGAAGTTATAAGTGTCTTAAGGCTTGTGCCTAGAAACTGTGATAGCATCCTTTCTACCATATTCTAGCTTTCTCTTGAATTATTGCATTGATAGAACCACCCAGAACAATGATATGTAATAATGATTGTGTGAGATTGCTTAGTTTACTCCTTACTTGAAAGAGAATGCTTGTAAAGTCTTTGAATTAAGTATAATGATGGAGTTAGCATTGACACGCATACGTATTATGATGCTAAAAGTATCCATCTATTTCTATTTTACTAGAACATTTCACTAAAAGAGGGGCCTGGGCGGCTCAGTCAATTGAGCCTCCAACTCGATTTTGTATCAGGTCATGATTGGGCTCCGTCCTGAAAGCACAGAGCCTGCTTGGGGTTTTCTCTCCCCTCTCTCTCTGCACCTCTCCTGTGTGTATTCATGCATGTTCTTTCTCTCAGGTATAAAAATACACATTTTACCATAAATAAGCATTGAATTTTTATCAAATGCCTTTTCAGCATCAGAGAAGATGATCAGATGATATTTTTCTCTTTTCTTATGTAAATCCCCTGACTTAAGATATTTTCAACTACTGAATCCTCCTTGCATTTCTGCAATAACCTGATTTGATAATGATGACTTATTTTTAATACTTTATTGTACTTATTTTTATTTTATTTTATGTGTCTGTCTTTGCCATGCCAAACTAAAAGGTCTTTGAAGTCAGAAGATATTTTGTTACTCATTAGTGTTTATCCAAAAAAGTGACTGGTAGCCAATAGGTCCTTAGAGGTATTTGTTGAATGAATTAAATACAGATAGGAGAGACTCTTCCTGGATCCCTGAGGAGTGCCTCTGGATGAAGAACATAGCCCAGTTCTTGAGGAGGAGATCTCTCTGCGCATCGCATGACCAGTAGAACTCTGCCGGGGGGGGGGGGG
>NC_043703.1:65342310-65413825 GCF_006229205.1 Suricata suricatta | reverse complement strand
ATGACCACATATGCGCGCACGTGCACACACACACACACACACACACACACTCATGAACTGGCAGAAGATTATAATAGCATCCTTTTTGAGATAGCTTAGAGGGCCACTTATAGTGATGGTAGGTAGCTCTTAATTATTACTGCTAAAAAATATTATTCAGTGTTTTCATTCCTGCTGGCTATCTTCTTTAATACTAAATGTTCTGAATTTCTGATTCTGTTCTTCATACCTAGCAGCAAGGAACCAAATTCTAATTTTAAACACATAGGCCAGGTTAGTGTGCTACTATGGCTGAAGGTATGTGGATAGCCTTATAAAGTAGTATTAACCACAAACATCATCTTAACCTTTTGGGAAAGACACTACCACTGTTGGTATTTTGAAAATCAGTTCAGGGGCGCCTGGGTGGCTCAGTCGGTTGAGTGTCCCGCTTCGGCTCAGGTCATGATCTCACAGTTCGTGGGTTCGAGCCCCGCATCGGGCTCTGTGCTGACAGCTAGCTCAGAGCCTGGAGCCTGCTGCGGATTCTGTATCTCCTTCACTGTCTGACCCTCCTCTGTTCCCACTGTCTCTCTCTGTCTCTCAAAAATAAATAAAGAGCATAAAAAAAAGAAAATCAGTTCATCTTTCAATATAAATAAACAAATGAAAGCCAGATAACCAAATTCAAGCCCTGATTTTAGATCTTTATTCATAGACTAACATGTAAATTCCCAGTACCACTATAACTTCATTGAAGATTATTTTTAAATAATTAATAAAACTCTAAACATAGAAACTAAGAACTAGAAATTAAGGGATTGATAATACAAGTTTAAAGAAAAAAGTCTACCTGTAAATCTTTTTTTTAATGTTTTAGAGAGAGAGTGAGAGAGAGAGTGAGCATGAGTAGGGAGGGGGGAAAGAGAGAGGGGGACAGAGGATCTGAAGTGAGCCCTGAGCTGACAGCAGAGAGCCCAATGCAAGCCTTGAACTCATAAACTGTGAGATCATGACTGAGCTAAAGCCAGGCACTTACCTGACTAAGCCACCCAGGTGTCCCTATCTATAAATCTTAATAGAATTCTTCAAAGAGATCATTTAAATTATAAAATTTAGAGCCGTTGACCTAACTTCTAAGAAGAATAAACATTAAAACCTAACTAACTTTGTCATCTGGAGAAGTTAGAGCCTCTACAAACATGTGTCTTCCATACGGCAGATGACTAACAATAACCCTAGGATCAGAAAGGAATTGGAAGATCCTTTAAGAGTACTTAATGGAACAATACAGGTGAAATGCATATACAAGAGCCTAATACAGAACCTGGCATTTTGGAAGCACCCTATAAATATATGAATTAAATCTATTTCCATTGTTAGTGACTAAAAAATAAGTACTTCAGATAAAATCTCTGCAATAAGAAACATGTTTCACCATAATTCAGAGACTCCAGGTAAGCAAGAACATACATGAAATACATGGTAACAGTATTATACAAGAAGACAGAACGCACACTGGATTTCAAGTCTGAAAAACTAAATTCAGACCCCAGATTTACTGTTTATCAGTTGTCTGAGGTTGGAAACTTCATTTCATTCATCCAAATATCCATTTTCTTACTTGTAAGAATGGGAATAATTACCACATGTGAGTTATTACAAGCAGAAAACTAAGATAAATCATTGGAAAGAACAATATAAATCTAGGATATTACCATAATTATGTTATTGTACTTGTATATATTTTCACTCTCTGGACACTCTGAAGAGTAGGTTTAGAAAATGACATATAAATTCATCTGAAATACTAGAGGAAATTTCAAGAGAGATATGGAAATTAATACATTTTTGGAGAGTATTTTTCTAAGGGTATGTTTTAAAAATAATAAATCACTACAAATCAGATACAACAGATAAATTTTGCACTTAACACAGTGAATGCTTCAGGCTCCATGCAGTTTTCCTCAAGAAGTTCACTTAGGGCTTATACACCAAACAGCTCCATAGTGGTAAGTAGAAAGGAATATATCAATGACCCTAAAACCATCTAGGGACTCACTAGAGAAGTTCCTCAATTCTGGAACAGCTTTACAAATATTTTTTAAATAGCAGATAAATTGGCTAAGATTTAAAATATAAATCAGCTTTGGGGAAGTTGATATAAATAATTTTGAAAAGAAATTAAACACGTGTTCTTTAATTCATCATAAAATAATTTTCAGAAAAATATGTGGAAGCTTTAAACATAAAAGGCTAAATCACACATCAAGATACCTTTGCAGTAATTGGACATTTTATTCTTCACAATAAAATGCTAAACTATGAAGCATGGTTTCCTAGTAACAGCAGTAATACTAGGTAAATAAAACAGAATTCAGCTTACAGCAATCAGCAACCATTCAGCTTCCAAAGAGACATTGAAATCATTTGGATGCTTATTTTTTCATTTCCATTATCATAAAAATGAAAAAAAAAAAAAAGAAATTGACTTTCTAAGTGTAGAATTATTTTTTCAGAATTTGGAAAAGTGGTGCCCCAGTGTTCTCTGGATAATCTGGGCCCTTCTTGGCCGATGTATAATTATCCTCAACAAGGTTCTCCTTATCCAATAAATGAAAGAGAAGGCTTTCTGCATGACATAAATATTGAAGAGCTGAGACCAACCTCATTTCTACTCACTGATGTGTGTAATACCATACTTAAAGTGTTTTTGTATGTCTGGGGTTCTTTGACTTTTTCTTGTTCTTGCCTTTTATGTAAGGCTTTCTGGTCCCAAAGTTCAAAAATGCAAATGTTCCAATACGCACACTTATGCAAACCCTTCAACCAAATTAAATGCTGGACATGTATAAGAATTGTACTAGGAAAAAGAAGCAGAAACTGGTACATAAGAGATGATTTGTGTAAATAACTAAACTTAGTGGGTACTATTACTGAAATGCAGTGGGCCTGTATTGCTTCATAATATCAAAGGAATGTAATGCAAAAATCATTAAAACATTAAACATATAGATAAAATTTTTATAGCATATTGTAAAAAGAATCTTTGATAGCCATAGCCAGTCATTTAAAACCAATCACTAGCAAACAACAAAATGGTCAGTAAAAAAATAACAGTGAAAAAATTCAGAAATATGATCACCTATAAATTTTATATGTATTGCTTTTGACATGTAGAGATAGGCAGAAATATCATATTCTATACTAGAAAAAATACTGTTCTTGGAAAGCAATGATATAATGTACGTTGTTTTTTAAAATATCATGTTATCTAGGAGGTGCACCATATGTTCATGTTTTGGAACATGCTATGCCATAGGCATAGCGATCTGTCTTGGTTATCTGCCCCAAATCCATTCCCCCCCTCAATCTTCTTTCCAGAAAGATCCCTGTTTTGTTTTCTTCTGTTTCACTGGTCTGCCCTACTTCCTGTGGTCAAGTGCTCAGGAAGGATATTCTAAATCTAGCTGAGGAGTAAAGGCTGAGTCCATGCCAACCATGGTAACCCCTTGCCATGACCAGCTTAGAAATAAGCATGTGGTACAATTCTGATCAATGAACCAAGATAGAAGTCTACTGTGGAGCCTTCTTTACTGTTTGAAAAAAAAAGTCACAGAAAAAGATACCATCTTCTACTAGACAGTGTTTTGTCTAGGTGCAATGCCTGGCACTACTGCAGCTATACTGTGACTAAAGATGACCCAGAATACTAAGGATGGCAGAGCATAAGAACGGATAAGATCTAGATCCTTTACATCATCAAGTGGCTGAATTAAGCAATCCTGGAGCTCTTTTGCCTCTGGATTCCTCATTATGTAAGATAATGCATATTATTATTACTGTTTAAACCAATGGGGTTGAGGTTTTTTGTAGCCAAAAGTATTCTAAATACTACAGTATATATGTTTATCACAGCAAAGCATTTGAAAGTTCTCTTGCAACATTACTGTATATTAGATGGGGAAACATAGATTGAAAATTATTTAATTGGGCAGGTTAACAGATGGTTAAATAATAGAGAGACGTCTTTGGTAGTACGTATCACAGTTCTTTTTGCCTTTAGCTTCTTCTGCTGAACATTGTTTGCAATCAACAATGGATAATTACACAGAAGACAAAAACATGTAGATGATTTCACAGAGAGCAATAACGTGCTAGATGACAGAATCAGAACTGAACATGTTTTTTAACCAAGGAATGATACGAATGCCCACTACTTCTCTCCTACCTTCTCCTACCTCAAGATTCTTTTCAGCTCTTACCCACGTCAGCTATCTTATCTGTGAAGCTTTTCCTTATCCGTCACTCCTAGGCACAGTGTAATATACATATCCAAGTCCAGTCCTGGCCCTTGCCTCCACCACTATCAAAGCTTGCACTGCACCTTAATATATATTTGTTTACTTATCTATATACATGTGAGCTCCTGGAAAACAGAAACCATGCTCTGTTCATCTTTGGACTCTCAGTCTCCCACCTGATGCTCTTGGTGGAATAAATGCCTACATGAGTAAGTGAATGAATGAACAAATAAATGGATTTACTTTAAAGAAACAGCATCATTTGTGTGAAGCCAAAGGACAAGAACAAAGGAAACAGCATTGAAAATTCCATGGAAACTACTGAAGACCAGGAAGAATGTGAGTTTAGACTCAACACAACATATTATTTAGAAACACTTCAGGAGACTGCTTGGTCTCCTGAGTCTTCCTTTCTTTCATTGGTAACTTGTCCACATAACTGTGTACACATGCTTGAACACACAACATAATATTATAGGTGGCCACAATTTTTCACACTTTCTTTGCAACCACACTAAATAGCTTGAATTATGTTTTAAACAATAATCACCACCCATTTGTAGTTACTATAGAAATTCCTGGCAGCCTAGACATAGTAATTTGTTCTTTAGCCTCTCAAAAGTCCTTTGTCCTGATGGTGGTAATGTAGAATAATTGTCATTAAAATCTAATCCATAGGAACAGCCAGGTGGTACGTCCAACTCTCCATCTCAGCTAAGGTCATGATCTCATAGTTTGTGAGCTTGAGCCCCTGCATCAGGCTCTGCACTGATGGAGCAAAGCCTGCTTGGGATTCTGTCTCTCTTTCTCTCTGCCTCTTCCCTGCATGTGCACAGGCTCTATCTCTGTTTCTGTTTCTCTCTCTCTCTCAAAATAAATAAACCTAAGTAAATAAGTAAAACCTTTAAAAAATTAAATAAATCTAATTCATATATAATCTCCTATTCCATCAACTGACTGTTTAAAATGTTTTACTTCCCACTGTCTTCTCCAATGTCTTCTCCTTGTTCCTTTCCAAATTCATGTCAATATATAAACCTGAGATATAAGATTTATGCTCCTTCTTTACCATACACAACTAGGTATGTGTTATATGTTTTCTAGAAAACCTAACAATTCAAACTAAAGTATATATGTGTGTTAAGAATTAAAAAGATATATCCAGTTAACTTGAAGAGTAAATAGAGATGCATTGTTTTCAGAGTACAGCAAGAAAGCCAGAGGAATGATACACTAATGCTTTATTTGAACTCAAAGGCACAGCCACCAGAAATCAAAAACAGGCTAATAAAACCACTGACCAGATAATAAAAACAGATTAATACTAGAGTTTTATTGCATTATCAAAACCAGGTTCCAAGTTGACTCCTGTACATGGAATGAGCTCTTGCTAAGCATTCCTGAATGTTCTCAATTAGACTGTGTTGTAAAATCAAACTGAGAATTAGCATAAAAACTGAATACCCGAAAATTCATGTATGAACCTTAGAGAAGCCAAATTTAAATTGTCACTTAAAATTTAGAAAATGTGACTACAAGGCACTTCAGTAGTTATTTTCACCTAAACTTGAGCAATCCAGTCAAGAGGTCACCAGGCTCCATTCTCTCAGACACGGCTTCCTTCAGCTCTAAGTGAAAATTATTTGTAAGAAATATAGTGTTGGGAGATATCCAGAATAATAGCTTCTCTATGTCATGTCGTCTACAATCCTTAGAGATTTGTGCTTTGTTGCAGTTTGTTAAATATAGAAAAAGGAGAAGTGAACATCACACTAACCTACACGTATATATGTGATAGAATATAGATGTTCAAATATTAAATTTTAAAACTCAATTCAATAAAAACTCAACTCAATAATAACTGACTAAGCTCATACTCTATGTACTGTTATATATTTTATGCTGTGTTATGTATTGTTTTTTTAAAAGTCACATTTATAAGAGTCCTGCACTCAAAAAATCTTATCCTCCTAAGGAAACGATAACAGAATGGTGAAGATAAGTGTTTCTCAACGTATTTTTAACTGCATATATTGTGGAAATATTCACCATGAACTAGTCACATCATATTCCTATGGACCTCAGGTCTGAGCCTGATGCTAAATGCAGTAAGATGTTTGGGGAGTCTGCAAGTGGGTGAGTATATTTTGCATATGATACTCAGGCTAGAAGGCAGAGGGCAGCCTGTGGAAGTTTTAAAATATTGGCTCCAAAGTTTTGACATGTCTCATGGTAAGAAGTAGGGTCTTTATCCCCAACCCATGAATGTGAGTAGGCTTATGATTGCTCAATCAAGATGAATAGAGTGAAGGTGACCCTGACTTCTGAGCTCGATCAGAAAAGGCTACACAATTTCTCTTTTAAATTCTTTCAGGAAAAAGGGCCATATAGTGAGAAGCCCAAATCCATGGAAAGGCAGTGCATAGGTACTCTTATTGACAGCCCTTCAGTTGACTCCTTGTTTAGAGTCATCCTTGGTGAAATGCATATATGTGAAAGAATCTTCTAGATCAGTGGTTCTCAAACATTAGTGTGAATTAGAGTCACCTGAGGGTTTGTTAAAAACATAAGATTATTGAGTTCCACTGTTAAAGTTTCTAGTTTAGTACATCTGGGGTGGGACTCTATAATTTGCATCTAAGTTTCCCAGTGATTTGAGAACCACTGCTGTAGATGATTCAAGTCACCAACTACTGGTGAAACCCCAACACCATGGAGCAGAGACAAGTCATCCCTGTTTTGCCCTGTCTGGATTCCTGGCCCACAGAATCTATGAACAGAATTACTGCCGGAGCCGCTCAAACTGCCGACACCGGGATTCGTTGCAGAGACTTTTATTGGTTCTTTTCTTCCTTCTTCCTCTCTCCTTGCGCAAAGCACCCTCCCTTATATATGTATCGTACAGGCTACGCGGCCGCTCATGATTGGCTGACAGCAACAGGGCTAACCAATTTCATGGCTTTGCATTGGTCGTACACTTATCGCGGTATCTGGCTGGGAGGTGGGTACACCAGAGGCAGGCGGGCCATACTTTGTCATGTGCTTGGGCGGATTGCCAAGGCGCCATCTTGCCTCCGCCTCCCACAAATTACCCCATCTTTTCCCATTCAAGAAGGTATATTAGAATGAAAATTAGTAAAATGATATTATAGGAAACTTTTAATTCATTCTAATTAATTTCAAAATATAACATTCACAGACTTTCATGCTTTAATGGTTAGCTTTAATTATTAATGTGATACAACACATTTCACAAGTGATTGCAAAACATCACTGCTTACCACATCTAGAGACTCCCCTGTTTAAGAGCAGGAGCTCTGCAATCAGTAGAGCTGGTTTTGAACCTCACCTCTGCTACTTAAATGCTAACACAGCAATGGATGGGGGAGGAGAGAAGCCTAAGGGATTTGTGTGCCTGGGTTGAAGTCCTAGTTCTACCACCTTCCAGCTTCTTGTGATCTGACACAAAATAGAGTAATACAAAATACATTGGTTTGCTAGCATAATTTGTTCTAGAAACATGCTTGTAAACCAAAGCACTTGTATATCAAAGTGAATTTCAAGAATCATTGGCTCAGTTGTGATCATGTGACATTTGGCATCACATACTACTTGTATTGCAAGAGATAGCTCATTTATCAAGTTAAAATGTATTAGAAATGTTTGCTCATCTTGAAGAACACTCCTAAAAAAAGTTACTTGCAATCCAAGGTTTTACTGTACTTAATCTCTGTAAGCCTCTGTGCCTCCATTCCTAGAATGACCTAAGAAGATTATTGTGGTCATTCAACAAGATAATGCCCCTGAAACAGTGCCTGGGACTGAGAAGTCACCCTATAAATATGTTATGAAATGGTATGTGTCCTTAAATAGGTTTTTAACCACTCTGAGAATTAGAGTTTCCTTTACAAAACCATGATAACAGTCAATATCAACTGCATAAGGTGATCATTAGGATTAAATAATGAATAATGTGTACCCAATACATGGCAGATGATGATGATGATTTATACTGTTATGAAACAAGGTACTTCCAGGGACAGAAAGTACAAATAAGCAAGTCCTATTCCAAAAAAGTAGAGCTCTTGCATGTGGGGGGAGGGCAACAACAATACACGGTGTCTTAGTCTGGCACTGATCAAACAGAAAAGGTGTATGTGTTACTAGACGTTCCATGATAGAATCAAAGGAATTCCTGAAATTCTGTTCATATACACTCAGAAGCTAGAGGAAGGACTGCACTGCATCATCATATATTCTGGCTTCCGGCCTATGAACATCAGATCCCAGGAGCCGTGAGCCAGGCAGCAGCCCAGCACTTGTGAACCAAGAAATTTCTCAACCTCCAGCATCCAATCCTCTTTCTTCCCTTGGTACCCAAAGTATTAGTTTGAGGTGCCATTTTTGCTAAGCCGTATACTAATGGATTATTAGGCAGGTAGAAAAATCCAAAGGAATATTAATGAGTAACAAATATATTAGCTAATAACTTGGAGATGATACTTTTCAGTAAGGAAGCAGAACTTTTAAGAAACAAATAACCTTCAGGGCCCCGCAGAATAAATCTATAGTAATGTAACAATGGGTGAAGAGGTTGCCATTTTGATGCAAGATTTTCTCAGGTAAGTTAGACCACAGCACACAGCAGGCTGCTTTCTTCTAAGTCTGGCCTGATGATTACAGGTTTTACCAGACACAGACATGGCTTTGTTTAAAAATTGTTTCCTGGGGTGCTAACTGGGGTGGTTCAGTCAGTTAAGTGTCCGACTTCTGCTCAGGTCACAATCTCTCGGTTTGTGGGTTCAAGTCCTAGTTGGGCTCTGTGCAGACAGCTAGGACCCTGGAGCCTGCTTCAGATTCTGTGTCTCCCTCTCTCTCTGCCCCTCCCTTGCTCCCACTCTGTCTTTCAGTCTCTCAAAAATAAACATTAACAAAACTAAAAAGAAATATTTCAAAATCATGATGTATTCTGCTCTTTGTGTAACCAGAAGAATGCTGAAAAGAAAGTTAGGTAAATATTTTCCTTCCCTTTGGACAGGGAAGAATTTTATAAGCATAAAGAAATAAAAGAGGTCACAGAGGAAAAGATAAACATTTGACTACATAAGAATTGAAAACTTCCAGATCTTAGGAAACACCATAAGCTAAATAAAAACTGAGAAATAACATCACCCACAAAGCACTTATGTCCATAATATACAAATAAATAACAAAACTCTAGCATCTCAATAGAAATAGGATCTAAAACAGATACTTTACATTATTAATGGAAAAAGAATTGCAAACGTTAACTATATACATTTTTCCCCTTAACAAATTAGCAAAGATTTTGAAATATGTTAATATTTTATGGTGAAGAATGTTAAGACCAAGATTCTAATAACCTTCTTGTGAAAGTGGTCCAATTTTTCTGGAAAGCAATTTGGCTAAATAAATGAGAAGTAATAAAAAATGTTTTCAATCCTTGATCCTGTAAACCTACTTCTAAGGAAACTTGGAAAATGTCCCTGTTTAATAATCAAGAGTTTCAGTCAAAATTTGAAGTACAAAGATATTTACCATGGCTTACTTTATAACATCAAAATTTATAGAGTAATATATACTCAACAAATGGAGTAAATAGTTTTATACTTCTTATAAATATTATGCAGTCATATAACAATTTCAAATAATTTTAGTAATCTGAGAAAATTCATACCAGAATATTAACAGAAAAAACTCAAGATACAGAACAGGATTCATTAAAGATAGCTTTTGAAATATTTTGGTATTGGCTTTCTGGAATGCTGCATTGAAGTGGATTCTGACATAGCATCTGGGCTCAGCAGGAAAGAAAGCTGTGATCAGTACTATCTGCCATGGGCAAAAAGCAGGAAGTAGCGGTCCACATGCACCACGTCTGCCATCCCTAGTGGTATATGCTATATGATCTCAATCATTTATCAGTATATACATGTACCATTTATGTGAATACATGTGTGCATGTGGATGTGTATAAAATCACTCCATTGTAACTGTGATTATCTTTTGCTTGTAATATTAGGATGATTTGGTTTTATTAAAAATATTTTCATAGTTTTCAAAATTTCTACACTGAGCACCTACTGGTTTTCTATTGTTATTATTTTTTAGATTTTCAAACGTGATTTTTTTTTAACAAGTTGTTACATTCACTATGGGGAAAGTGGCAGGAGTAAGTAAAAATACAGATAAATTCTAGAGAGATTTTTCTTAGGCACATTTGTTTCTTTTTCTGGGAGGAAAATGTGTTATTAGAGTTAGGAATATCTTTCCCAGTACAGGTTAGCTCAGAATCTCTTCAAATTTGGTTATGAATAAGAATGTGACCTTTTGTCTCCTATGGAAATCCAAGCACTTGAAGGAAGATTTCTGTGAATGAGCTAAAAAAAGAATCAATTTTTGTCAGTATAAATAGTCAAAGGTCCTGAAACTAATAAGACCACCTTTGAAAAGACCAGTCTTACAATGAGCTTGTAAATTTTTAAAATAATTAATGACCTTTTTTTTTCTACTTTACTAATTTGTATACTGCTCAGTCATTCCTTTTCTTGAAGCCGATTTTGATGCTTTCAAAGCTCTGGTTTCTTTGCAGAGAGTAATTACCAGGTGAAGAAGCAAGCTGGTATGGTTTCTTGGCTGAATTTCTCCCACCTTATGAGGCTGTCTCAAAATTGGAAGCCATAAGCTACAGGGAGTCAGAGACAAAGGGCCCAGATGCAGCTCTCCCTTTAATTAGCTCTGTGACACGAGACAAGTCATTTTCTCTATTCTCTTTCAGAATTTCCATGTTGGTAATATGAAAATATACTGTTACTGTCCTCCAGGGCAGGATATGTGAGGATAAATTGAGTAAAAGACGCAAGATGTATGAGCCAATGGGAGGCCGTCCTTCCTACTGGGTCTCTCTCCCACATGACAGAGTACAAATCCCTTCTAAGGTGTTAGCTGATAATTAGAATGTTAACTAGCAGCCAAGGAGTCAGTGATATTTGAGGGGTTTTTTTTTTTTTTAAGAAAATTAGGTGGATTGTCTGAATTTCCAAAGTGGACAGTGCCAGCAAGATGGCCAGTGCTGACCCCAGGGAGCTCTGCAGGAGGATGTCTGGCCATAGTTTCTCAAATCTTCACCAAATTCCCTTCACCCTAAAATCCATTAAGACAACGATATATTGCCTTTTATTAAGCCACATTCGACTACAGAGAAGTGAATTTGTCACCTTGCTCACAGCTGATGTTTGCATTCCTCTGCTCCTTCATTATTCTTCTATGCTCTTAGGAACTTCGAGGTAAGTTCTAAGGTATGCTAACCACCAGTACTGAGAAGAGAAGCAGACTGTGAGGACCAGAACTCATTCTCCCCTTCATCAGACGATTTCACTTATATGCAGGTTTTAAAGAACCAAACAAGGAAACAAAACAAAACAGAAACAGACTCACAAATACAGGTAACCAACTGTTGGCTCCAGAGGGCAGAATAGGTGAAGGGGAGTAAGGATTACACACTTCCAGTTATAAAATAAAATAAGCTATGGTTATGTAATGAACAGCTAGGGAATATTGTCAATAATATTGTAATAAATTTGTATGATGATAGACAGAAACTAGACTCACAGGGATCATTTCATAATGTATATAAATACTTAATCATTCTGATGCACACCTGAAACTAACAGGATATTGTTTGTCAATTATATTTCGGTGAGAAGAAAAAGTTGAAGCTTCATAAAAATAATATTTAACATGGCTGGTGGGGGTATAAGTTGCTTTTCCATTCTGGAAAGCAATTCAGCCAAATACACTGGAGCTTTAAATGTTCCCATGCCATTTGATCCAGTACACTTTCAAGAGTTTATACAAATTAAATGATCATGAATGTAGACAACTATTCTTATCTATAAAAATGCTCATATGTATTATTTATAATAACAAAGGCAGCAACTAAATGTCCATAAAATAGAGGAAACTGCTATATGATGGTACATTCTGCATTATTATGCATATTACACATTATAATGTAGCCATTCAAATGATAATTATATAGACTTTAAATAAGTAACATGGAGACAAAATCATATTAAAATTATAAGGTTACAAAACTATATATATAGAATAATCCCAAACTGGTTAATATTCAATAAATGCTTAAAGGCAAAAGACTGGAAGAAAGTACACAAAAATATATAAATAAAAGGTTATTTCTGGGGGTTCAGGCTTATGGGTGAATGTTGTGTGTTTTTAAATTTTTTTTCACATTTTTTAAAAAACTTAAACAATGGTCATATAGATCTTTCAAATAATTTTAAAAAATGTTTTCTCCACCTCCGCCCAAAAGAAAAATTTTCTTTGGAGAGATTAAAATGTTTTAATATAATATCCACCCAAAGTATATATCTGTATGTAAGTATGATATGGAATTTTGTGTAAAATTAAAGATATTGTTGAAACTTGATTCTCTGTCCCAAGGGTAACCATTTTTCCATCACCAAAGTTAAAAATATCATTGCAGAGCTTTGAAAAGAAACACTCATCCAAAATAAAGAATGTTTTTAAAATGTTTAAATATTGCCTGTGTATGTATCTTTAAAAATAAGTACTTATTTCCACTACAATCGATTTAGTAATATTTCTAGTTTGCTTGCCAGAAGTGATCTGTTTTTAGTTACAGTCTTCTCACCAGTGGACATCATTTCATTCTCCATAAAAGGAATGGTGAACCTAAAATTTCCTGCTTCTTTTATTTTTTCTGTTAACTTCTATGATTTACGAGGGGGAAAAAAATCTTAAATCACCATCCTAAAATCAAGTCACAGGTGATTAAAAAACTCTTTGAATTAACCTTGTTCACACTGTATCATCACTGCAATATGATTCTACACTTGCAGTGAGGTAGGTGATCCTGCATATGGCCAATCAGGCAAGGGGTTAAACACCTAAGCCCATGTTGTCCTGAAACTGCTGCCAAACAGGCACCAATTAAGCTCAATAGAACCATAGGAAAATGAGCATAATTGGCAGCAGGATTTTGAGTCCCCAGAAGGCGCAAGGGTACAAACTAGCATCACAGACATCAGTGAAACCGAAGCAGGGTAAGAAAGTACAAACAGGTGTGAGGCTGAACCTGGGCTTTGGTGCCTGAGTTCTATATGTTAATGGCTTTATCTGGTGGAAACTTTTGTCCCACTTTGGACTGGCAGCTTCTGAGTTGAAGTGGGATAGTGTGCAACCCTTGGGATATTTCATAAAGCTATAAAGATAGACTTTCTTTTCCTACCTGGCCAAATGGCCACACTTTATAACAGGCCTCTTTTGTAGTAGACTTGGGACTCCAGAAAGACAGTTTGAAGGAATCCTCCTCTCCTCCGTTTTACTCTCTTGGTCCCATTCCCTACTCCGATCGGGACCAACCTTTCTGGGTAAATATAAAGGCAAACTTAAACATCATTGTAAACCAGGCTAAATTTTAGTTTGATGAATTTGGAGAGTATAGTCAATGTTTTAGGAAATAGGTTTAATATTCTTAACTTGTAGGACAGTACAGAGACAAGCCACACATTGCTCTTCCATTACATCTATATACCTATGTTTGCATCTATATATATCTGTATCTTTCAAAGCAAGCATTTATTGAGCATCTATGATGTACCAGGCTCTACCTAAGGTTCAAAGGGCATTCGATTTAGTAGAAGGCATTTCCACAGCCTGTGATGAGTCCAACATTGTATAAAACCAAGTTACCAGCAAACACTCCAAGATAGGAGTAATTACATCTAACCTGGAGGTGTACTAAGGCTCTTCAGTGTATTCTTTGAGCTGAGTTTTTAAGTTAAACAGAGTTTTCCCTGAAGGTGAAGGTGGAAGAGAACTCTAAGCAGATAAAAAGGTATTCAAAGGTATAGATGAATGGAGCAATAATAATATATGCAGGGACTCCAAGTAGTTGAACATAGACAGTAGAGTCAAATGCAGATAGAAGAGGTGGTGAAGGACTTTGTTTGCCACTCTAAACCTCCACACTTCTTTCTATGAGCAAAAGATAGCTGTTGAAGTATTAATCAAGGATCCAATCTTTAGATCAAAATGAGTATTCTGGAGGCAAAGAGGGGGGTAGATTGAATGGGATGTCTACTGGGAGGCTAGTTAAGCAGGCATTGTTAAAGCTCCTATGGGAGATGTTGGAGGCCTGACATGACTTTAGACTACAAAAGGTTGTTTCAAAAAGAAAAGCATTAGATCTTTAAATTTCAAAATGTGTTGGACTAAAGCTGAGGGCTACATGGTGTTCAGAGAAAAAGAGAAATAGGCTAGAGAGCCTCCTTCATAAGGAGACAAGAGAGGAGGGGTGAGGGTGGGATCTATATGCAAAGGCATCTAGTTGGAAATGATGCCCTTTACCTGGAACTAAAGCCTATTACCAAGGCTTGACTAGAAATAAATGTAGCAATAAATTCTAATGTTGCAGAAAAAGAAATAGAAGGAAAAGAGAAAAACTCATTTTATATAGGTTAATCTTCTATCACTGGGGCTCAGGTCCTGCTGTTTAGTACAGGACTAAATCTTTCTGTTCCTGTATCTCTTTAGCTGCAAAGGCTCATACTTGGCCAGTCTCAGAGGCAAGGAGGATATAAACCACCTGTTCAGCTTTCCTATAATTCCTCCAGGGACCAGAATGAGCATCAGATCCTTTTAGAAACTCACAGTCCACCATGCTCTTGATCTCGGAAATCCCAGGTCATTGTGCTCTGAACTTCCTCCTCTTGGCTTGAGCCTTATACATCCAGATGGAGGGGAACTCCTGTGTTAATTCTCTCCATCTGGACCTGAAAGACCCAACTAGGCTCCTAGCTGCTTGCTGGTCCCCTCAGGAACTGTAGTTTAGGAAGCTCATTCTGGATACCATATGACAATGAATTCAAGGGAAACAAGAGCACCAAGTAGGCAGGGGTTGACTAGACTAGATGGTGACTTTAGTCATGAAGAAAAGAAGATAGATTTGAAAGCTGTTTATCAGAATTTGGGGGGGGGGGCAATTGAAGAAGGGTGATTAAGGAGAAGGAAGATTCATCAAGGAAAACTTCCAGGCTTTTGATCAATAAATAGTGGGTAGGTGGTGGTTTCATTTACTGAACTAGAGAACACAGGACATAGAAGATGTGATTGTAGACCTTGTGAAGTTGAAGCACCCCTGAGTCTTCTAAATGAAGATGTCTGGTAATCTGGGCATTCATGTTTGGAGGTCAGAAAAAAAAAAAAAAACTGGCCAGGATAAATGGTTCTGGTATCATCAGCACATAGATCGCAATGCTAGCATCTCCCTGGGAGACAGAATTGAGTATGAATAACCAGAAATGAGAGGAAGACCCGTATTTAAAACATTGGAGAACAAAAGAGTCTTTGGAGAAAAAAAGAAAATTCTACTGGAAGGGACAAGACCAATCAGGAGAATAAAATGTATAGAAATATATAAGGAGCATTTAATACTGTAAAATATTGCTAAAAAATGAAAGAAGATAATAACTGAAAAGTGTTCATTCATTTTAGGGACATGGAGGCTACTGGCAACCTTGGAAAGAGCAGTTTCAATGAAGCACTAAGAATAGAATACAAATTAAAGAGGAAAAAGAGTGAGAAAAAGGAGAGAGACCAAGTATAGAAATGTATACACTAAGTTTGCCTATCATGGGAAGGAGAGAGAAAGCACAGATGGAGGGAGACACGTAATGAAAATGGGGTATAAATAAGATGATGAAGCATATTAAAAATAATAATAATAGTAAGTAGCAATTCTAAGGAAGCCATGCAAACAAACTTGAACAAATGTGGAAAAGACCGTAACAGTGGGGCACACAGGAAATCAGAGGAAGGGACCTACTATTGAGCTTGGGTAACTCCAAGTACCAACAAGACATGGAAATCAAGAGAATTGTGTTCAAAGTCATCTATTTTAAGTTTATTTTTATTTATTTTTGGGAAAGATACAGTGAGCAAGCAGGGAGGAGCAGAAAGAGGAGACAGAATCCCAGGCAGGCTCCACACTGTCCGCTCAGAGCCTGATGCAGAGCTGGAGCTCACGAACCCTCAGATCATGACCTGAACTGAAATTAAGAGTCAGAAGCTTAAGCGACTGAGCTGCCCACACATGGTGTGGAGAGTTGGGTTCAAATTCTTGAGCTGGCACTTACTAATGTCTCCTCATGTATAAAATGGGGATAATCCTTACATTTTTGAGATGATTCACACAAAAGTGTACTTCCCATATAGTAAAAATTTAGCATGCATTAATTTCTTCTTTTTTTTATTTGCAGACTAATATAAAGGAGCAAGAAGACCTTAATAGGATGTAGGTACGTAAAATATAGAAATCTTACAAAGGAAAGAATGTATTTTCATATTTAAAATAAACTAAGCTGATGTCCTATGATAATATCAATACCTTATATTTCACACCACGTTAAAATTTGTTCTGTCATCTCATTTTAGTCACCAAACAAGTCTATGAGGGAAGTAGGACAAGTATTCTTATCCCTTGTTAAAGATGCAGAAACTGGGGCATGCTGAGGTTAGGGAACAGCCCATCCTCAGTTGTTAGCAGTGGAGGCTGGGCTTGAACTGGTCCCTGGAGTTCAGTACTTTATTTAGGAGCCTGTAATATGCAGATAAAAGCTAATTGCAGTCTCAGTAGCACATCTAGAACAATGTTAAGTGGAAATTATTTGGTACTTACTCTTCAATTTTTAGAAATGAACACATTAGTTTAAGTTTCATTCAGCTGCATTTCATATCATCCCAACAACAATTAATCCTCTGGTATTGAATCCTCCTTGCCTCTGAGACTAACCAAGTGCTTTCCTTTAAAGCCAAGGAGACCTGGAAGTAGAGAAATCTAGTATCTCAGAAGCAGGATCCGAGACCCAGTGATGGTGTGAAGAAAACAACGTACCTCTCCAAGGATGACACAGTAGCCAGGGAGAGGAAGCGTGGTTTAAAACATCTGGAAGAGAGGATTTCTAACAAAACGGAACTGCAGATGAAGACAGCTATCAACCCACGACAAAGTGCTTCTAGTATTAGTACTACTGCTTTTACTAGATGTGTGTCTACTAGACATGTATAGATATCTAGATATGGAAATGTACATTTGCAGCAGCAGCAGTAATAGGACTACCGACGACAGTAACAGCAATGCATGGGAGAAGTTAATTCCACCACTTCCCCCAGGCCCCCAAAAAGACATAAGAACACAAATTCATGACTTTCAAGCTTTAAAAAAATGAGATCCAAATGAATAACCTGGAAGATAAAGTGGAAGAAACTGCTGGAAAATTTCTATTCAACAGGCTAGAAATTATGAGAGAAAGCATTAAGACTGGGTGGATAGACCTAGGATATATGACTCAAAAATGACAGGGATTCCAGGAAACAAGTTACAGATTGATGAGAGATGGGAATTATGCACATAAAAGAAAACAAATGTCCCTGAGTTGATGGAAGATGACAGAGTCGAAGGGCTTGCCGAGTTCCAAGCAGGATGCACATTTAACATATTCAAGTAAAATGTCTAAACTTGAGAGAAGTTAAAAACAAAATATTAGAGAGACTTAGATTCTCATCTCCACATAACAGAGGAACCCAGAAAATAATAGATCACTATCACCTAATCTAGAAAGAAAAGGAAGTAACCCAAGAATCCTAAAGTCCTCCAAGGTACCACTTACCAGGAGGTTAAAGGAAAGATATTTTCCAAAAAGCAGGGAAGATAACTCCCACTGAGAAGAGCACTGGAAATATACCTACAACCAAACAGCAAATTAATAAGAAAAAAGACCTCAAGAAAAGGAAAGGTGAAGATAAAAGGGAAAAGCAGTGATTTTTAACCTTGCAACATGCATACTTAAATTTAAATGAATAATAACGGGGAGTGTATAAATTTATCCTAAATAAGGATTCTTAAAAAACAAAAACAAAAACAGTTATGCTACAAGTGAAAACCTAACAGTTTGGGAAGTAAAATTTATCTCAACAAAATCAAGGAGGGGGTGGTGGTGATGAGAAGGGTAAAGTAAAAGGTTCTGGATGTTCCATTTGTATGGGGGAGACTATCCTGAGAAAAGTAAAAACACGCTAAAAATACCTGTCAGATTGGGGCAAAAGTCTTGGGGTCATTGGGCGAAATAATTTTTTATTGTCTTACAATAATATATAAATAGGCATTTACAAGTGTTTGGAGAAGGATAACTAACAGTTGAATGGAAAACTTTAGGAGAACTAGTAAATTAGTGCACGGGGCAGGGGTGATAGGGAATTAATAGTAACATCACCAGGTCACAACAAAATAAGGAAAAGAATTAAAGAAATCTTAGAATAAAATTAATAGTTACCACAGTAAGATGAAAGAATAAAGTATGATAATGATATGATATAAAATCTGCAGAAAAACATAAAACATGAATTGAGAGGCTAAAATTCTCATTAAAATATTAACAAATAGACTTCAGCATTGTACCAAAAGAAAATGATTCCCTATCATCAGGTAGTACTTACTCTAGGATATCAAGAATTGCTCAAAATCATGTTTGACCCTTTCTGGCCTTTCTGAAAAGAAGAAAGGTGTCACATACACAACCTAACCTTACACCTAAGGAATCTGGAAAAAGAACAGCAAATAAACACAAAGCCAACAGAAGACGGTAAATAATAGACTAGAGCAGAAATCAATGATATTGGAATTTAAAAAAAAGTAACAATAGAACAGATCAACAAAACTAGGAGCTGGTTCTTCAAAAGAATTAATAAAATTGATAATCAAATTGCAGTGCATCTACAACGTAGATTACTGTTCAAACCATTGAAAGAATGAATTAGGTCTTCATTAATTGATTTAGAGGGATGTCTAATATATATAGTGAAATGAGGAAAGGATGGTGAAACTATATATAACGGGTTATCATTTTATTAAAATGAAAATGACTCTCCTAAAACCCTGGTTTCTCTCCCTATATATATAGTGTATTACATTCATGTATTTCTTACAATTCTTCTAGTCTCTGCACATGATACTACCTGCTTGGAATACTCTTCCCATGCCCATGGTCAGGTTACTTTCTCAGGAAGGCTTCCCTAGGACCCAAGCTAAGGTTATATCCCCCTCTTATTTGCCTCCTTACATCTTCTCCCTAAATCACAGATCTCCTGACATGTTATAATAATTATTTAAATTACTTACCTTTCCCACTAATGTTTGCTTGTACAAACAGGGGCTATCCTGTTCACTCCCAGCTTCTGGCATAGCTCCTAACAGATACCAGGGTTTGAAGCTCAATCAATGTTGATTGAATGATCTCAAGGATACATTCAACATCATTTACTTCATATGTATCTTCATCCACTTCTAGAGATTGGAGTCTAGAGTCTACTGCAGGGACTATTTATTGAGTCAGTATATGAACAGATGACAGGAGGTATCATAGTTATGATACAAGAAAGATCTAGATATTACCTATAGTAGACTGAGATAATATTCAAGTTGTGGGCACTTACAATGTTTAATACAATAGGAGGACTTTTAAGGACTGGGATGCATCATACTTACAAGTCTGACTTGAGACAAACTTATTCTATCATTTTTCCTCTGTAAATCACTTGAGTATTGAGGGATGAATATACTTAGAACCAGAGCTATTACTGAAGACCTGGGTTTACATAACCCTATATAGCCTGGGACAACCCATCCCCACCCCCATCTGAAGTTGCTTAGATAAGGCATGGACACTGAACCCAAATATGTCTAATTTTATTCTCTTTCTTAAATTTGAAATTGGGAAGCTGAGAGACTCTGGAGCCAAAGAACACACAAAATTGGGGCCAAATCATTGCTGTAGCAGGACAAAGCCAATGACAAGCATATCTTGAGAGAACAGAAGGGCCCATGCATAACACAAAGAAGCAGATAAACAGAGCAAGCATGCAGGGATGACAGATTATCTAGTACCACAGAGATGGAGAGAGCCGCCTCATTTATCTATCTATCCATTCAAATTTGCTGAACCTTCTAGGATCTCTGTTATCATAGGTGTGGAGGATTCAACAGCAAATGAGACAATAAAAGTCTATGCTTTCTTGGGGCTTGAAGTCCTATAGAAAGGACTGATAGAAAGTGATTATGATGAATTTTCACAAATGTTATGATAGGGAAAGTTCAGGATGCTAAGGGAACATAAACCTGGGGAACCCAAACCTGATCTAGCCCTAGGTCAGATTTTCCAGACCCAGTCCTTTTGTTGCCCAGTTGTATCTTATTTCCTGCCCTTTGATATTTGTGAGATTCCTCTTTATCTCTTCAAGAATAAGATCTATTTTCACTTGAACTAGCAGACTAACTGTCCTATACACTTTGTTCCCCCTGTAATCTTTCAAATGGTCATTTTTGGAACTGCCCTTTCTTCTCCAGGTCATTTTCTTCTTCAGAATCATTTTGTGGGGACTGATAGAATTCAGAGAGTCTCTGTCCTTCTGAGATCTCAGGCACAAAAAAACCTGATAAGGTTGGAAACGCTGGGACCATCTTGCCATCCTTGGAGAGGGCTTGCCTGAGCATGAAGACAAGGATGGCAGAGCCAAGAGACTCTGAATGAGACGAAGATTCCTTATGACAGCTTTTTAAGTGTCTCTAAGTGTTTCTAGATACATGAGCCAATAAATTCATTTTGTTTCTAAAATTAAATGAGTTGCTTTCAGTCATAACTAAAAGCATCCTCATTAATACCGCTATTCTGAATAAATTTCTGTCCCATGCACACATCATCCCTGACCAAGATGGTTTAGTGGGTTTGGGGATGGGAAGGACAAGATTGACTTGTCCTTGTCCTATCTTCCCTCCTGTTCCCCAGGCTGTAATAAGTCATCTGTGTCATACCCATGTGACAGTTCCCCACTGGTTATGGTTTCCTATAACCCTCCTGCTATTTCTGTGAAGCAGACCTTATTATGCACATTTTGTTGTGGCATTCCACGACTGATTATCTACCAAGTGACAGGGTTGGTATTTGGGATGGCATTCTGGCACCACTCCACATCTCTGATTCCTGCACCCTCAGAATTCTCTGCCCCCCATTCCAGGGCCACCATAATCAGCCTCCAGCTCCAGCCCTAGTCCCTCAGGTCCCAGCTGGAAAATGCTCACAGGAAAATTAAGTATCTATTTAATTAGGTTTTTTGAAGAAGTAGAATCATAGCATAAATTGTATTACTCAGCTAGAATTTAATTTTAATATGCAAATTTTGATAAGTTAATACTATAATCAGATTTTTCAAGAACATTAAATTATGCCAAATTTTTCTTTTTTGTAATGCAGTGGATAAATGCATATTTTTTGAAACTTAGCAAAAATATCTAGAAATAGTTACAGCAGTAACACACATAGGTATCCATCAAATGATAGAAATGTCATTTCTACCCAAATTCTTCTCTTAAATATACAGGAGTCTTGAGCAAAAAATAAAATAAAATAAAAAACACAGAAAACTGCAGCTATGTATTATTTAAATGAAAAATATCCTGTACTTCTATGAGATTGGTCCTTAAAGCTGTAGGGTATGGGGGACAGAAATAATTTCGTGCTCCATTACCCTAAAATATACCAAAGAAATCATAAATTTGTATTGGAACACTTAAAATAGTATTTATTTTAATATTTCACCAATGATTAAATTTATGTTGACGTTCACCACACTTTATTTCTTGACAACCTAATAAAACTAAACTCTCTCTTTTAAACTCCATATTTTTAGTCACTTAGAATTCCATTTGGATACTGTCTTATTTTGTTGTGTCCATCTTTGAAGAATGATACCAACAGTTTGCACCTGCAAAGCCTTCACTAAGTCACCTGCTAAAATAAGCCAGAGGCGATCACCGCTCAATACTTTTTTTACTTCAATGAGCTATTAACAAATGCTTTATTTTGAATTTTTTTAATGTTTATTTGTTTTTGAGAGAGAGACAAAGCGAGAACAGGGGAGGGGCAGAGAGAGAAGGAGACACAGAATCTGAGCTGTCAGCACAGAACCCGACACAAGACTTGAACCCATGAACCATGAGATCATGACCTGAGCCAAAGTCGGATGCTTAAGCGGCTGAGCCACCCAGATGCCCCAACTTAAGCTTTAATTTAAAGCAGAAGTATTGCCATTTATTGCCCAGAAGATGGGCTGGTATCATTTATCAAATCGTAACAGTTATGTTCATGAACCAGAATTTCTTCATTAAAATATTAGTATATGAAGCAAAAGAAACAATTCTAGAGGTTTTTATTCCAAGGCCATTCAGAAACCCTTTTTTTGGTTATTATAAAATAAATCTATTTAAGAATTTTTCTGAACTTCCATCTCACACACAGATTGTGTGAAAGCATGAAATAATACACAAAGATAGTAGACTCAGCTGTGTGCAAAGTAACTGTCTATGCAATATGATATTGAAGATTCCCCATCTCTCGAAATGAAATCACTTAATACTGCTGAGAGCAGGCACTTTTGTACCACCTTGTGTTATCATTGTCAACTGCTAACAACAGCTAATCTGGCCACAGATTAACACATCAGATTTCCTGTTAGCGTGGAACACTAAAGGAATGGAGCGGTGAATCAATGAGTTTTGATAGAAGAGTAGGAGACGCAGGAAGAAAGTTCAGGGGCTTTTGGGCAGCCAAAGAGCATCAGGAAAGCCCTGGGCCACTAGACTCCTGTGAGTAGGAAGGGGCTCCAAGGGGTGAGTGTAGAATGACCTGAAGAGAAACCCATAAGAAATTTCACCCACTTCACATTTTAGACAGTATATTTCTATTTAATGGCATTTTCAAAATGTATATCAGGCACAAGAAGACATTGAAAACAGACCCTGGAACCAAGGTGGGGGGAGGGATTATTCTCTTAATTAAGCTCACGGAGATAGTTGGCTGATTTTGGCAATGAAATGTAATTTATTCTCTTCTCCATTCTCTCATATGCACACTCTGCTACACCTTACTGAACAAGCTAAAAATTCAATAAATAAATACATTCATTAATGATTTAGTATAACCCAAAAGGAGAGGAAAGCTGCCAGAGTCACTACACAGATCTTCCGCGTTGCCAGAAATGATTACTGTGGTGCAGGACTGACAGCATGCACCCCGCCTGTGGGGAGCCAGGGCACCCGGGGCTGTGGCTGCTCTTGGCAGCTGCTGCTGTTGGGGCCATCCTGGAGGAGCTGCCTCTCTGGCCTTAGAGTTGGCATACCCATGGTGACTGAGAAAAGAGAAATTTAAATGTATTCATGTTATGGGTTCTTCCTTCTTCCCCTTCATTATGCGGCAAGAGACATTCTAGTAAAATTCAAGACATCAGCTTAGAATATGTTAATGCTCATAAATTAAATTGCTCACAGAAGGTAATCAATTTTTAATGTTTACACTCAAGATGTTCTTTTTAATTAACACTTAGCTACATTTGTACTCTCTGTTCACCTCAGAAAATGTCTGAACTTGCAGAGAACTGCAATAAGTTGTAAGACATCAAACTGCAGTAATTTTCAAAGTTGCACCCTTCAACTAAAGAAAAAGGGCTGAGGTTCAGAGGATTGACATCATAAAGAGACCTAACTTCCTCTTAGGAAGTAGTGGGAAGCTTCTCGGTGTGCACAGGTATTTTTGGAAAGTCACCTGTATTCCTCATATTGAGGCGGAAATTGCCCATCCATAAAAGTCAATGATATGCTCTGAGACATCTAGGTGAGAATGAAAAGTGATTTCCAAATTTAATGAGCAAAAGCTCATTTATTAAGAATCCAATGATTTACATTTTATGTTAATTGATCACAGCCATATACATCTATAAAAACAGATTGTTTGCTGGCTGTGTAACCTTTAGGAATTCATCTACTCATCACTAAAAACGGGAATAATACCTACATGATTTCTTATGAAATAACTCATGTGAAGTCCTTACCAGTGCCTTGTGTTGATTAGATACTAAAGAAATATTCGTTTTTTTCCCTGTGTATATTACTGTACTTATTCGCATTGTGCTTCTTAGTACTTTCTCTTTAAAAATGGGAACTAGAGTATGTCAGAAAATACGTATCTATCTCACTGTGGGGAATATTGCTTCTGGGAGTCTGGGGTCCTGCTCCAAGACAGGAACAATTCAGAGAAACAGACCCACGGCTTTGAAGTATTCAGCAAAGGAAAAATGTATTATGTGTCATTTAAAGAAAAACTAGTCTCAGTAAAAACAGAAATTCATGGGCCGTGAGGGTCAGAAAGGCTTTTATGGTGGTGGCATTGCCAATTCAATAGAAAAGAAAAGCAGAAGAGTATAGAGAAAGAATAAAAGAATAATTTTTTTTAATGTAGTAAAGTCTTCCCATCCTTATATTCTCCCTGTCTGAATTAGAATTTTTTAAGGGTCTACAAGAGTATCTCTCCTGAAGAGATTTCCATGCTTGTCCTAGTTTGCTGGGAGAGGAAATTTCAGGCTTTGAGAAGATAGTAACAAAGAAGAATTGGCACCAAAAAGGGTGGGTGGGGCCAAGACATATTTTGCAGACTGATGAAAGTGTGATTTTTGGCAAAATGGATGGAAATTGTCATCTTTGCATATGTTCAAACTAGCTGTTGGGTTGGTAAAATACTAAATTATAAATGTATAATTTTTACTACTGGTACACTAACCTGCCTAGGAAGTTCTCAAGATATATATTTTGGATAAACATCCTAAAGTGTGAGTTTCTTCATCTATAAATGACTGCTGCCTCTGTGCAATTCCAAATATTCACACAAGTCTTACTGTCAGATATCTGTGGAAAATCTTGGTATGTGACTTACTCACATTATTGTTTAAACCCATACAAAAACCAGAGATGCACTAGACGGGACAATAAGACTATATACACCCTCATCACACTTCAAACCAGACCCAGGACAGAACTTCCTGATTCACTATTTCTGGTAGCCATTATAATGTGCCACAAGGTGAACTAGCAAAAGTCATCTTAGCTAGCCAAAATTACTCTTCTTGTATTTTACCCAATTTTCCAAAAATTTTCTAAGTATTCCAATGTAAAAAAAAAATTCTTAGAGCAAAGGGCACCTGGGTGGCTCAGTCAGTTAAACATCTGACCCTTGATTTCGGCTCAGGTCGTGATCTCACAGTTTGTGAGTTCAAGCCCTGTGTGGAACTCTGCTGACAGTGAGGAACCTGCTTGGGATTCTCTCTCTCTCTTACTCCCTCTCTCTCTGCCCCTCTCCCATTCTCTCTTTCTCAAAATAAATAAATAAACTTAACAAAAATTTTTATGAAAAAATTCTTACAGCAGAACAGAATATAGCTCTCTGAAGTTTTATTTTCTGAAGTAGGTGGTTCGAGAGTGGTAAAAAAAAAAAAAGGCACACATACACACACACACACACAAAGACTTAAGTGACTTTTTTGGAAGCTTGCCAATATATTTTAAATCTGGATATTTGTGGAGCAAATGATGATACCTTACAAACCAGGATCTTAGACCAGCAAGAATTCTTTTGGCTTAGAAATTTTAAAGGTTCACCCAATCTGAATTAACACCCAACCCTCCTTGAAAACTTCAAGCTATTTTGTTCTTACTTTCTATCACATTTGAGTCACTAAAAATCAGACTGGATAAGTTACACCGTCTAATTAGCCTCTAGAAGAACAAGAGCCGAAGTATAAAATAAGAACCTTGATCAATGCTTTGTAACCTTGTTGCACAATAGATTCAACTGACTAGCTTTCAAAAACATGCAATACCCGTGTCCAAGACAGGTTATGTCCTAGTATCAGTAATTTCAACAACTCTACCCAGTCGAGTTTAATGTTCAGACAGAATTAAAGTCCACTGCTTCTGCTACACTCTTTTTTTTTTTTTTTAATATAGAAAAGAGCCTTTCAAAGGGCGTTGTGCACCACTGTTTGCTGAATATTAAGAGTGGTCAATAAGTGTTAGATTCTCAACTGTTTCAACTCATCAGGGGTTGGAAAAATTTTTCTGTAATAGGTCAGATAGTAAATAATCAGGTGCAGGTTCTAAGGTCTCTATCACAACTACTTAACTCTGCTGGTCTCCACCACAACGACTGCATCCTGTCACTGTAGGTGCATAACCAGCCAAAGACCAGATGAGACATATGGGCCTGGCTGCATTCCAATAAAACTTTATTTTCAAAAACACGTGGCAGGATGGATTTGGCTTTCTGGCTACTGGTCATAGTTTGCTAAACCCTGCAGTATTATCACCTCACAACTCAACTCTTACAGCCTTTTGCAATTTTATTATTGTAGCTTTATTTTATTGTTTTAAAATATTATTTATTATAAAAATATTGCCATGGACTAAATAACTAAGTATTATACATGATTTTTAAGGAAATTGCATAAATAAGAATGACCAAAATAATAAGACAAAATTATGAGACATCTCTAATGATGTCAGTTCTTAGTGAGTTTAGTTACATTTTATCTAGGCTGGCTACTATTACTTTTAAACTATGCCTACTAGATATAAAGTGATTAAATAGAAATTCTCTAGTGCTACTACTACTAAAAGAAAAGAACTGTTTGGTAAATACTGGGTCCTTTTCCTTTCCAGCAAGGGCATTGCCAATCAGTTAAGGCTAAGCCTGGATGTGGTCTGGCAATATTTCCTGATACTGTTCCAGGCAGTCACCACAAATCAGAATTAGCAGACAAAACGAAATCTAAGTGACATTCTCAGCCCAATAGGAGATGGTTTTTCCAGCATAGACAATAAGCAGGAAATTATTCTTCTCTCCAAGGGTATGAACACCCTTCCCATCACGCAGTAAAGAGTGTGCTGTTCTTGCAAAGGGAACAGAGGACCACGTGTTCATGGAAGACATGCAGCCAACTGCAGCAAGCCACATCGGATCCAAAGCAGGTAGTTGATGGGGAGGAGCTAAGATGGCCGAACAGCCTGGGAGTTTTGTGTCTCCTGTCCAGGAAATACAGCCAGAGCAACACTAAACCATCCTGCACACCTAGAAAACTGACTTGAGGATTGACACAACAATCTGCTCAACCTGAACCACAGAACTCAGCAGGTACACCGCGCGGAGAGGTGAAGTGGGGGAGAGAGAAGCCGTGGAGGGCAGGGAGCTGTTTTTGCTCGGAGAGAGAGGACAGAGAGGGGGGAGGGAAGAGTATGGGAAAAGCACTCCCCAGAAACAGCTGGAGAGAAAGTGGAAAAGTGGAAACAACGCAAGGACTGAACTAAAAAGGGAGAAAGGAGAAGGTTTAAATTCCATTAAGACTCTATAAACAGGGGGACCACAGACTGAAACTCCACAGCTTCATACCTGGTGGTGCTCTGCCAGGAAGGGCGAATCCCTGTGGGGCAGAGTGAAGTCCGGGGGTCCTTGGGACACATTAGGGGGCGGGGGTAGGCGGTTCCCCTGCTGGGAGGACTCCCACAGGCAAAGTTCCCAGCAGCTCCTGGAGAACAACCACATTTGCTGGTGCTGGAACACGGTTGTTAAGGGTGAAGCTTGGTTCCAGGTGTGTGTTGTGATTTTCCATAATCTCCCAAACGCTGCTGCTACAGGATCCTGTGAACTTTTTCAGCTGCAGTCTCTGGGCATCGCCAGCAGCAAGGGCCCGCTAATGTTCCTGGGTGTGGCTGGCACCGGGCCATTACTCGGTGAGACCCTCCCACCCAGGGCCAGAAGGGGTCAAAGCCACAGTCCCTCAGAAGTAAGGGGGGTGGGAAAAACAGCCGCATCTGAGATAAAACTCGGGAGGGAGGAGCCGCCTGGCAACTGACGGCTTGGTCATGAGCAGCGTAAAAGCGGGAAGTGGATAGAAGCGGGAGACAAAGGACAGGTGTGCAACTGCTGAGTAGGGAGAACAGAGTTTCCTATACTAGAAGCTGAGTAGCTGGGGGACGCCATTTTCATCCCTCCCGCGCTTAGGCACATGCGCATCGCACTGACCTGCGCATCGCACCGACCAGCGCCTCGAGGATCCGCCCCAGTAAGCTAAGCAGCGCCATCTAGTGGAGAAGGGAGCCATTACACTAAGCCCCGCCCAGCTGGGGCCAACCTCGCTCTTTGGGAACACAAGTCTTTCCGCCTGCTTACTTTATGAACTGTAAAGTGTTCATAGGGTGACTTCTAGGGAAAAATTATGTAATTTCAGACGTATTTCAGTCTGTTCGCTGGTCCATCTATTTAAATTTCTTTTTGTTCTTGTTTCTTTTTTCCTTAAATACAAAAAGAAAAAAATTATTTTTACTTTCAATTTGTATTAAAAATATTTGTATTTAATTTTTTTCTACTGTATTTTTTACCTTTTTGTAAATTGTTCAAATTTTATTTTACTTACATCATTTCATTTTATTCTATTTCATTGGATACCTTTTTTCGAATTTCCAAATGTTTTTTTTTTTAATTTTTCCCCTTTTGTCTCTAATCTATCAAGCCCCTTTCAACACCGAGACCAAACACACCTAGGATTTGGCATCATTTATTTGATTAGTGTGTGTGTGTGTATGTGTGTGTGTGTGTGTTGTGGTTGTTGTTTTTAATTTTTTAATTTTAATTTTTTCTTTTAATTTTTTAACTCATTAATTCCTTTTCTTCCTTCAAAATGACAAAATGAAGGAATTAACCTCAAAAGAAAGAGCAGGAAGAAAAGACAGCAAGGGACTTAACCAACACAGATACGAGCAAGATGTCTGAACCAGAATTTAGAATCATGATAATAAGAATACTAGCTGGGATTTAAAATAGATTAGAATCCCTTTCTGCAGAGATCAAAGAAGTAAAAGCTAGTCAGGATGAGATAGAAAAAATGCTATAACTGAGCTGCAATCTCGAGTGGATGCCAAGGCGGCAAGGATGAATCAGGCAGAAGATCTTCCCAGAAGATGAAGAGAGGGAAAAGGGGTAGAAGGGTTATGTGAGCAAATCATAGCAGAAAACTTTCCTAATCTGGGGAAAGACACAGATATCAAAATCCAGGAAGCACAGAGGACTCCTATTAGATTCAACAAAAACTGACCATCAACAAGGCATATCATAGTCAAATTCACAAACTACTCAGGCAAGGATGGAATCATGAAAGCAGCAAGGGGAAAAAAGTCCTTAATCTACAAGGGAGGACAGATCAGGTTTGCAGCAGGCCTATCCATGGAAACTTGGCAGGCCAGAAAGAAATGGCAGGATATATTCGTTGTACTGAATTGGAAAAATATGCACCCAAGAATTTTTATCCAGCAAGCCTGTCCTTCAAAATAGGAGAGATTAAAAATTTCCCACACAAACAAAAATTAAAGGAGTTCGTGACCACTAAACTAGCCCTGCAAGAAATTTTAAGAGGGACTCTAAAGGGAGAAAAGACAAAAATAAAGTAAAATAAAGACCAAAAGCAACAAAGACTAGAAAAGACCAGAAAACACCACCAGATACTCCCAACTCTACAAGAAACATAATGGCAATAAATTCATATCTTTCAGTACTCACTCTAAAGGTCAATGGACTAAATGCTCCAATCAAAAGACATAGGCTACAGAATGGATAAGAAAACAAGATCCTTCTATATGCCATTTACAAGAGTCCTACTTTAGACCTAAAGACACCTTCAGACTGAAAGTAAGGGGATGGAGAACCATCTATCAAGCCGGAGTAGCCATACTTATATCAGACAGTCTAGACTTTGAAATAAAGACTAACAAGATTTGAAGAAGGGCATTATGTCATAATTAAGGGGTCTGTCCACCAAGAGGACCTAACAATTATAAATACTTATGCTCCAAATGTGGAAGCACCCAAACATATAAATCAATTAGTCACAAACATAAAGAAAGTCATTGAGAATAATACCATAATAGTAGAGGATTTCAACACCCGATTAACAGCAATGAACAGATCATCTAATCAGAAAATCAACAACAAAACAATGGTTTTGAATGACACTTTACAGATATATTCAGAACATTTCATCCTAAAGCGGCAGAATATACCTTCTTCTCCAATGCACATGGAATGTTCTCCAGAATAGATCACATATTGGGACACAAGTCAGCCCTCAACAAGTACAAAAAGATCAGATCACACCATGCATATTTCAGACCACAATGCTATGAAACTTGAAATCATGACAAGAAAAAATTTGGAAAAGTAATAAATACTTGGAAACTAAAGAACATCCTACTAAAGAATGAATGGGATAACCAAGAAGTTAAAGAAGAAATTTAAAAATACATGGAAGCCAATGAAAATAATAACACCATAGCCCAAAACCAGTGGGACGCAGCAAAGCATGTAGTT
The DNA here is from genome assembly GCF_006229205.1 of Suricata suricatta. NCBI lineage: Eukaryota > Metazoa > Chordata > Mammalia > Carnivora > Herpestidae > Suricata > Suricata suricatta. The sequence goes on along the minus strand of NC_043703.1, from coordinate 65,383,185 downwards.
GACATTTCACAAAGCATATTGGGACAAGAGCAAAGATTTCCATAGAAATCAACTGATAAAAATTCTGTAATTAAAGACTATAATTTGAGGTCATGCAAAAGGAAATAGTAAAAAACCTTCCTATCATTTATATAAAGACTGAAGCAGAGACTTTTGGGCAACTGGTATGGGACTAGAGAAATGTGGAACACACAAAAAGTGATCCACATTGGACCACAACTTCTTCCTTAGCCATACTTTCATGACTGGTGGTTGGTGCGATCATCTGGACAAACCTGGTTCTCCTCCATGTGGCGTCTCATCCTCCAGTATACTAGACGAGCTTCCTTACATGGTGGTCTTTGGGAGTATTCTAAGACAGCAAAACCCAAAGCTGCAAGGCTTTTGAGGCCTAAGATCCATAGCTTGCCCACCACTTTACCCACATTCTACTGATCAAAGCAAGACTCAAGGATTAGGAAAAGAGACTCTACTTGATGGGCAGCTGTACAAGATATTGAGCACATCTTTTCAATCTGCCACTCCTGGTGGAGTTGTAGCTTTATTTAATACGTTCGTCTGTTCCTTCATCAAACCCTGAGTTAAGCTCTTCAAATTATTATAGCTAGCAGGCCCAGATGGCTTCTCTGACACTATCTAAAGATTCTGACTCCCACAGTGGCCAAAATGGATAGGAAGTCGGTTTAATAAAATTCTGTCATAATAAAGCTTACTTCTGTCTAAGAGTGTATCTTATACAATTACCCCCACTTCATATTTGATTTTGTAGAACCCTAATATTAAAAGAAAAGAATTTTAGATCTTATTTAATTCCAGGGAAAGCAAGATTTCAATTCAAAAAATATATATCTTTTATTCTATTAAGAAATTGAGGCCCATGGGGGAAACATTTTCTTACAACTATGCTATTTGTTTTTTGAGGGGAACAATACGATGCAGTATTTTTTGGTCATTAAAGGTTTACTATCTGGTTATAATTAGGAAGAAGCAAGGTTAGGGAGGACACGTGACCAATCCCCTGATATTCTATATGAGAAGTAGAAATAGGGAAACTAAGGGGTTCACACAAGATCACAGAGTCAGCTAATGGCTGAACTGATGTCATAAGACAAAAGTTCCCACTTCCAAAACATTGTTTTTCCCGTTGCTCCATTGTCCCAGTTACTTGGGTTCAGGAAGAGTTTGTTAATGTTTATCTATGTCCCTTGGTGCTCTGGCAAGATCAGGGATCAGCATTTTTTTTTTCTGTAAAGGCTAGATAATAATTATTGTAGGCTTTTAGGCCATAAAGCCTGTGGTCACATCTAGCCAATTCTGCTGTTATGGCACAAAAGCAGGTACAATTAATAAATTAAAAAACTGACATTTCTGTTTTCCAACAAAACTTTATAAAAAAAAAAAAACAGGCAGAAGGCCAGGTTTGGCCCATGGACCGTAGTTTATCAACCCTTGAGCCTGATTTAAAGTTTAGACTACTGAGGTGCCTGGGTGGCTAAGTCAGTTAGCTCCCCACTCTTGATTTCAGTTCAGGTCATGATCTCACAGTTCATGAGTTTGAGCCCCACGCCTGACTCTATGCTGACAGCCCAAAACCTGCTTGGAATTCTCTCTCTCCCTCTCTCTCTGCCCCTCCCCTGTTCATGCTCGCTCTCTCACTCTCTCTCTCCAAGATAAATAAACATAAAAGTTGAAATTATGAAGACCCCCCATTCTTGACCCCTTCCTACATTCATTCTCTTGCCATGTTTTCATTATGGGAGGGTTTATAAATCCTTTACTTTGAGCTTGAATGTATATTATGGGTTAAACTGTGGCCTCTTCACCTCCCAACCCACGAAAAAATTCATGTGTTGAAGTTCTAACTCCCAATATCTCAGAATATGACTTAATTTGGAGATAGGGTCTTTAAAGAAGTAATCAAGTTAAAATGATTGGGTGAGCCCTAATCTACTATGATTAGTATCCTTATAAAAAGGGGAAATTTGAAGACAGACATGTGAACAGGGAGAACACTTTGTGAGTATAAAAATAGCTATCTATAAGCCAAGGACAGAGGCCTGGAACAGACTTTTCCCTCACGGCCTTCAGAGGAATCAACGCAGCCAACACCTTGGTTTGGTACATCTAGCCTCCAGAACTGTGAGACAATAAATGCCCATTGTTTTAAGGTGCTCGTCTGTGGTACTTTGTTACAGCGGCCCAAGCAAATTAATACACTATGTTACTTGCTCTGCCCAGTGATGCATGGCTGGAAGTAGTTGTGAGCCAGTCCCTAGCTTAGGCCTTAAAAAATTCACATTTTCCACTTGCTTTCTTGTAGCTCTGATACATGAAAAAATGCTCTGAAGCTGTCCTGCTGGTGTCAGGAGCATGAAAGACACCTGAGGCTGAGCCACTCAGGCCAAGCCCATCCTCCAGCCGACCTGGAGATAGGGGCAACAGTAAGTTATTTTTATTAATCCATTGAGTCATAGTTAATGGACACAAAGATTAAATTTAACATTAGATAAATTCTCCCAAATAAGACTGTTAATAGTTGCTACAGGACTATGACTTTTCTTTCCTGAATGTGTTTTGCCGATTCCATGGAAAATTTAAGTCAACAACTCAAAAGATTGCTTACCCCCTTCACCCTCATACTCATTCCTTTTCTCCTCCAGTGAAAATAGCAATGAAGGTGCACATGAATGGGTTAAGAATCTACTTGCCTGATTTCTTTGAACTAAAGTGAGCAAAATTGTAGTCCACTGCTCATTGGCAGCTACAAAGTTCACACCTCCTGGGGCACCTGGTGGCTCAGTCAGTTAAGCCTCTGACTTCAGCTCAGGTCATGATCTTGCAGTCCTTAAATTCAAGCCCCGCATCAGGCTTCAGGCTGACAGCTCAGAGCCTGGAGCCTACTTTAGATTCTGTGTCTCCCTCTCATTTTACCCCTCCCCTGCTCACCTCCATCTCTCTCTTTCTCTCAAAAAAATAAACATTAAAAAGTTGTTGTTTTTCAATTTACACTTCCTTCAGCTATATCACTTCATCAACCAGGCTGTTTTATCTTTTTTCCCCCAGCTTTATGGATGTATAATTGACAAATAAAAATTGTATACATTTAAGGTGTACACCATACTGATTTGTTAAGGGCTGTTTCTTAAGAAATGTTTCTATAAAGAGGCTTTTTGTTATTGTTAACTGAGTAATGCAACCCATTTAAAACATGGAATTATTAAATATACTTTGAGCAGAGACCCAGTCAATTCTTAACTTCTCTAGTACTTTCCAGCTTCAGAACGTTGCCTAATCCTTTTCATCTTAGTTTTTGCTCAGTAGAATGAAATTAGACTAATCAGTGTGTTAGTTTTCTAAAGTAGCGTGATACCTCAAATTGGGTGCCCTGACACAACAAAAATGGATTGTCTCAGAGTTCAGAAGGTTGAAAGTGCAAAATCAAGGTGTCTGCAGAGCTGTGCTCCTTCCAGAACTCTTAGAATTTCACCCTTGGTGTTTGTTGGCTTGCGGCTGCTTCAATTTCTGCCTCTGTCCTCACGGAGCTGCCTTCTCCCACAGATCTCTCTCCTTTTTTTGTAAGGACACCAGCCATATTGGATGAAGGGTCCACTACATACTGCCTTCTGCAGCAGGACCTCATCTGACCTTTTACCCAGAAGGACCAACCAGAACATAGTTTAAAACAGAACTACTCTGGTTGAAGGAACCGTAGGCAGCCCCTAAACTTGCCCATTCACCCACCAGTTCCCGTTTCAAAACTCACATCTCCAGTGGTGCCTCAGAGTCTTTAAAATCACTGACGTATGTAAACTCTGCTTTGAAATTTTCTCAGATATGTAAAATATCCTAGAAGAATATATTTTCCTGTAATAATTGTGTCCGGTAAACTTCTCCCATCAGAAAATCTAATTTCATGCCCCTCAAAACAGTTACTCTGTGAGTAATTATTTTTCTAAGAAACCACATTATCTTAAGTTGTTAATTTTATTTCATCTAGTTTCTACAAATACCTGTTTGATTTAACTGTGCAGAAAGAGTTAACTTAGCAGGCTTAGGATATTTAAACACTGCACCTCCCAAAGACACAACTGGCCCCTGACCAGCTCCTGAGAAATAATGTCTAAGTCCTTGAAATGTCCTGTCTGACAGAAGTGTCTGTATGCCTACAGCCTTGGCACTTGCTACACAATTGATGTTAATGGTGTGATTTATGGTGGTGGCCTCGCGCCGGACTGAGTTAGTATGACCTCTGGAAGGGCTGGAGACTGGGTCACTCACAAGGGTGCTCCATGTCTGTGTGACCAACCCCACACACCAAGACTTAGTGAACTTCCCTGCTGGCCAATACCCTGTGTGTTTTGCCACACAGGATTACAAAGAAAATTAAATGCTATTTACATGACGCCACTGGCAAAAGTCAGCTGGAAGTTTGTTCTTGGACTCTCCTCAACTCCACTCTATGAGCCTTTTGCCTTTGTTCCCTTTAATCTGTATCCTTTGTCTGTAATAATTCATAACTATGAGTATACAGCTTTTCTAGGCTTTGTGAGTCCTTCTACAAACCATTGAACATGGTTTGGGGATCCCTGAAGACATAACTCTTTATGCAGATACACCTCACTGAAAAATGTAAGGCTGTAATTAGTAACTTCTCCGCTGAGTACATATGTGATCATTGTACAGTGCTGTACTGTACATTACATATGTCTGTGTGTTAACATGTATGTGAAAAGTCCCCAAGCCACATGTAAGTGATTGTTGAAACTGGTGAGAGCTTAAGCCAGGCCCCACATTCTTAATTTTTTTAAACGTTTTATTTATTTATTTTTGAGAGAGAGACATAGAGACGTAGAGTATGAGCAGGGGAGGGTCAGAGAGAGAGGAAGACACAGAAGCAGAAGCAGGCTCCAAGCTCTGAGCTGTCAGCACAGAGCCTGACACGGGGCTCAACCCCACGAACTGTGAGATCATGACCTGAACCAAAGTCGGCCACTTAACTGACTGAGCCACCCAGGCGCCCCCTCCTTCTTATAAAAGGACATCAACCTTACGATTGGCTCATCAGTCTTTACAGGGTGTGATCTGTCCTTGACCAGTCACACAGAAACTTGTCCTCCAAACTCTCACAAAACCAGAAGGATGGCTGGAGCATTTATTAGCAATAAGACTGAGAAAATCCCATAACGTCTGAACCTTATTTTCCTGTTTGCAAGCAGAAAAACAGTAAATAGTCACATTGGATTATTGTAAAGCTTAGCAAAGATCGTGACAGGTGACTGAAAAATAAGAGGATGGATGGCTCTTTGCCACTAAACTTGCTAAAGAGGATCTTGTCTATCCCATCTCATTTCCCTTCCTTGTTTTGCAAGGAGGATTCTGCCTTTGCAAGGTTCATTATTTGGAATTTGATGTGTGGAATCAGAAAAGAGGGAAAAGATAGAGAGAGAAGAGGTACATAGACTAAGCCTGGGGAACAAGTTTTTCAGGAAGACTTTTGGAAAGAGGTTTGACAGGCGCTGCAGAAGGGGAAAAGGTAGATGGGTGTTAGAGGGGGAGGATTTTAAGAAGTGTTGAATTCTCTTCATAAGACTTGTAGATCACAAGTATAGACCTGAGCAACCTCAAACAGTCTGCTGCCCGATTTAAATCGACACCCTAGAAATGATGCAGAAGACTGCTTGAAGAATAGATTTCCAACTTGGCTGTAGATTAGGCCAAACCAGAACATAGAAAACTTCATAATCTGGTATTTGTCTTGTTCCCCGGAAATCCTTTTACTCTGTTCCACTTGAGCTGTATGTCCTTAACTTATATCAAGGGAATAATAGACTTAAAACTGAATTGTACTTGGGGACATTTTTCAAGTGTGATATCATACTCCAAGAATTTTCCTCAGAACCTAATTCTGCACATTGATAAGCACTTCATTATGGTTATCATTAAGATCAGAGTCAAATTTCTAGCCCAATTTTTATAGTGCCCTAACCTCAAATATTTAACTATTTGCATTTGTACTGCCTTTGTCATTTTTGCATGATGACCAAATCATGCCGTTGGGAGCAGAGAAGGATAATACTAACCAGAACAGGAAGATTTTGAGGTTGTTAGGAGAAGACACGGAAGTTAGCAGACTCCCTTTATGTGTGTGAGAGAGGACATCAGTGGGATAGCCTTAAGACAGGAAAATTTAGGAGCTATAGTAAGCCAACAAGAATAGGGGAGTTTGATGGATCTTTAAGAGTCAAGCTAAATGAAAAAGCTTCTTATGAAACTTGACCCAGCTTAAAAGATCTGAGCAGTAAAAACAAGCACAGTGTTATGGTTTTAGGATCTATGCAAAGAATTGAATGCAGAATCAGGTGGCTGCAAAGTGTACAGTTTTGATTTTTAAATACTAGTGGATTGAACCTTGGAGTCCCCCCAGAAAAGACTGAGTGTGCTTAAGGATTTAGAGAGATTTAACCAGCTGTGGGTGAAAAAGTTTGCAACTGAACAGTCTAGGCAGTTATGTTAAGTGCTGTGCCATGCAGAGTACCCATGATTTATCTCTGTGATTATAATATCAACCCTAGACCTTGATTTTAAAAAAGAATGTTCTTGAACCCTTATTGACTCCAGGAGACAATACAATGAGGCTTCTTTTTGAAAGTCTTTTTATTGGTTTCATGAACAAAGTCCAGCATGTTTGTGTCAGACACATAGAATCACACCCAAGAACAACTTTAGAAAGCATCTAGGCCTACTCCCTCATTCTATAGGTTTAAAACTAAAATTCACAAAGGCCAGAACCAGGCAGTTCAGCTAATGGCAAAGGGGTGAGGCCTGTGCATTCTAGCACAAGCGCCCTGTTCTGTGAGAAGAACATTAGTCTATTCTGCCCAAAACATTACCAGGGCAAGCTCTACAAATAACTGAAGCCACTTCTGGCTCAGAAACAAAGACTCACAGCTCTACTATTCCTCATATGGTACAACAGGTCACATTTGCCTTTTTTTTCCATATAAATTATTCCTATTTTAACTCTTCTTGCTTTTACATTCCAGTATAGTTTGCATATTCCATATAATTCCCAAGTGACTTTATTGAGCATATGTGATGACAATGTCGACAAATTTCATCTTATGACTTGTTACTACATGTCTTTCTTTATGAATCTCCTCTGTCTTTCATGACTCAAGACTTCCTTTTAAATCTCCCTGGACCAGTATTTCTCTATTTTCACTTAGGTGGTTAGTTCTTAGTCATACTTTGTAGTTTCTTGGTAACCGACTTTTTCCCTTCAGTGTCTTCCATCCCAGGATATTTGGACAAAGTCTTATTTGTCCTTATTTTCATTCCATAAGTATCTCTGCTATCTATGGAGTATCTTCAAGTTCAAGGAAAGAAATAAAACAGAATCAAAGTTTGTATTAAAGTAAAGCAGGTACATTTTTAGGATCATTATGGGTCCTTGTTTTGCTTAGAAATTCTATGCATTCTTTTATTTTTTTTAATAACACAAAGTCATCATTATCATATTTTCTATTTTTCTTATGGTAATATGACCTATTATTTTTCTTTATGTTTTAAAAATGGTGCTAGGGATACAGAAGGGCTGATGCATAGGAGCACATGTACCCCAATGTTCATAGCGGCACTTTCTACAATAGCCAAAACATGGAAAGAGCCTAAATGTCCATCACCTGATGAGTGGAGCAAGAAAATGTGGTATATATACACAATGGAGTACTACATGGCAATGAGAAAGAATGAAATATGGCCATTTGTAGCAAAGTGGATGGACCTCGGGGGTGTCATGCTAAGCAAAATAAGTCAGGCAGAGAAGGACAGATACCATATGTTTGCACTCATAGGTCTAACAGGAGAACAGGAGAAACCTAATGGAGGACCAGGGGGAGGGGAAAAGGGAAAGAGAGTTGGAGAGAGAGAGAGGGACGTAAAACTTGAGAGACTATTGAATACTGAAAACGAACTGAGGGTGGAAGGGGAAGGGGGAGGGGGGAAAAGAGGTGGTGGTGATGGAGGAGGACACTTATGGGGGAGAGCACTGGGTGTTTTATGGAAATAAGTTTGATAATAAACTATTTTAAAAAATTAAAATAAACCATGTAAATTTTAAAAAATGCTGTTTTTGCTGGATCCCATATAACTCACACAGAAGTAAATTCACAAAGAACAATAAGTATTTTTTGCAATGAAGTGTTGTCAAAGGAAGTAGCTAATTTTCTCAGACAAACTAAAACCATGGGAGATCTTTTGCAAGACTTAAATTCCCACAGTCTTAAATGAACTCAAATCTGCAAACTTTGAGAAAATACAGTAAGCAGTGAATAGGAATTCCTTGAAATATTTCTTATCTCTTTGATTTAGTAGGTTCTCTCCATGAACTTCACTAACAATTTTTTCTCAAGTTTATTTATTTTTGAGAGACAGAGAGAGAAGGAGAGGGGCAGAGACAGAGAGAGTGAGAGACAGAGAATCCCAGAGAATCCACACTGATTGTGTGGAGCCTGATATGGGATTCGAACCCACGAACTGTGAGATCATGACCTGAGCTGCAGTTGGACCCTTAACCACTGGCCACCCAGGCACCATCCTATGAACTTTATTATAAAAAATGAAACTATTAGATTCAATTTCTTATTTCAATCCCCCACTTTCCAGATTAGTCACCATTTGGAATTCACTAAAACTAAAATTTGATTATTCTTTTATTATCAAAAGATTTCTACATCTGCTACCACCTATAAAATTCCTTCACACACCTTAGAAAAGATCAAACTCATAAACTTTAAGGGCATAATTTTAAGGCATCTTCAAAATTTTTCCTGGAGCATTTCAGGGACACTTGATTTGGGGAAACATGTTCTGACATCCAGCCAGAGTAGCCACAGCCCACATAGTCTTGGAGTTATTTTAGTGCTTGTGATATTTTCATCCCTACGCTTTGTCCTCCTTTCCTGTAGTATCACTTTCAGGATTATACTTCATACATAAAGAACACAATAGGAAAGTGACAAGGAAAAATAAATATTAAAAGAATAAGACCAAAAAGGTTGTCAAAAGGTTGTTGCTTACTTATTTTTCTAATCAGAAAACATCTCTCTCTCTCTCTATATATATATATACATATATATATATATATACATACATACACACACACACATACAAATATATATACACATATGAACTAAAAACCTATATGTTATTAAACTGCACTTTTTTTTCATTGACTTTATTTTTCAATGTTTTTATTTTATTTTTGAGAGATACAAGGGTATGCGGGGCAGAGGCAGAGACAGAGGGAAGCAGAGAATCCAAAGCAAGCAAGGTCCAGGCTCCAAGCTGTCAGCAGAGAGCCCAATGCAGGCCTCGAACTCACAAACCATGAGATCATGACCTGAGCCAAAGCAGGACACTTAACCGACTCAGCTGCCCAGGCATCTCTGAACTACACTTTCATGTTGCTCTATTCTGAATATCATTGATCTACATACATATACATAAGCTTTTGAAACAATGAACTTCAATTTATTTTGCCAATTTATACCTTAAAACTGTTAACTTGTGTATTAATAGTTAACAATCGGTTTCCTTTTCTCCACATCCAGAATATATGTAATTTTACAAATAGAAGATCATATCTTACATACTGTCAGGCAGCACTACCTAGCACTTTGCATACACTCAACTGCCAGTCACTATTATGATTATTTATGCCTACCCAGACTGGGAGATGTGTTGATTAGAGTGATGACATCAGTGGCTTACAGTTTTAGAATGTTTGCGATGTGCTACGATGAATTCTACGGATGAGAAGGTTGAGGCTCAGATAAAGTAAGTCACCTGTCCAGGGTCACCACAGCAAGAAAGTGACCTGCTGTTCAAACCCTCAGAGGGTGTACTTTTAATGCGTATGTTTTTCTTGAGTGAAAACCAGAAAACCAGATATTCTTTATCTTTTTTTTTTTTCCTGGCTCACACCAGGCACAAACACAGTCCATTTCCTTTAAAATGCTCTCTCCCTGCACACCAGGAATATTTTGAAAAATCTTCTGCCCTAAATTTTTCCTCTCTTTTCACTCTGGGTTTCTGTGTCTTCCCACACACAAAAAGGGAGCATACCATTACTCTTCAGGAAATTAAGATTCTAAATATCTTTCTTCTCTTGACAATCTCTCACATGGATTCTGAATATTCATAATCTTACATACAAAAATGGCAAGAAAAGTGTTTTTAAGTAAAATCTTGTATCAGTGATATGAATCACATTTTAAGATTTTATTAGTATTCTTTAAGTATTTATTTTATTCTATTTCAGTAATATACCCAAACATATCATTATTGTCCTTGATGATATTTTCAAGTGGTCCAGGCCCTCCTTCCTGTTCAAGAAAAATTTCTATTTTTCCTCAAATGAGACTTCCTACCACATAGAATTTTTAAATTTCATTGGCTAACTATAATATTTATAGACTAAATTTCCTTAAACTATTTTCTAGGCCTGTCATATTCTCCTGTGCTGTTGTAATTAAGCATTTTATCCAACATGGGACACACTGCTCCAGATCACTTTTCTTAGTTGTTTGATTACTGATCTTCATGGCCTCCAGAAGTATGTTTAGTTCATCTGTAGTACTGACTGGTTTAGCCTTGTCTTACCCTGTGGTAGCCAATCACTTTTCTGCAACCCTCATTTTCTCTTTCAGTATTTCTCAAGGACAGCGAGTATTAGCTCATTTACATGCACAGGTCAGTCTTCAATAATTATTTCAGGTATCATGGGTTCCATCACTAGGTTGACTCTCTTTTCCCCTTTGATGGTGCAGTACTTTCTTGTTCACAGAGCATGGAGTTTTGAATATGCCTCATTGTTTTTGGAACTTCAATTGTTGAATTCTGTTATTTTTTCTTTTTAGCTGACACCTTTTTTTTTTTTGACTGATGCTGTGATGTTATTTCCTCCACAGTACCATCATTCTAGAATGTCATAGGCTTGTATTACCAAATACAATAATTTCTTTTTATAGTCATGCTTGAGTTTTTTCTTGTTAACCTCTTAGGACGATCATTGCACACTGTATTAAAATAGATGGACACATCATTTTTAAAGTATTTTTTAGTCCTCCAACAGGACTACCCTGGTGCCTAAGGTTTGGACACTAAATGATAATGGCCTATGACATGAGATAATTCACGTTCATAGATCTCTCCGGGTAGGGTTTCCAAGTAAATCAGAGGCAATCCTCTTCAACACAGCACCTTTCCTTAGCTCGAGCACAGTACAGTTACTACCCCTTCCTTGATGCTTGGAGGTGCAGTTACAGAGGGTAAGTGATATTCCTGAACCAGTCAGAGCTCAACCTTTAACTTTTCCAGTGGTGAAGCTTCAACCCCCAGCTACCTGACCGTGTAAGCAGGGTGGCTGAAATGTCTTTTCTCACTGACTGTCTTTCCTCTTCGTTCAAACTATAGCAAACAGTTGGAGGAACTATAAAGTATAGACCCTGTTCTAAAGGATAAAATGAACCACTCCTATGGTTTGATTTGCTTTTAAATAGTTTATTTTGTCTTTCACAAAAAGACTCCTACCTCTATCTCCTTCAAGCAGATAAAGTGATATGTCTGCCTAAAACGCCAGACCTTTGCTCCCTTCCACCTCCTCCTTCCCTAAGTAATGTAAGCTCCCACATCTCTATTTCAAGAGATCTTTATAGTTGCATAACGTAACAGTGTCTATCTCCATAATAAACAGTTTAGTTGGAAGATGTATTGAAGTTTCCGTCTTCCACATAATAATATCTTCTTGCAGTTTTTTAATCATGAAGTTTGAGAGTTTAGGGATATTATACTCTGCTGTCTTGCCCTTAGCTCTTTTCAAAACTCATGGGAGCTGGGAGGCCTGACGCAACTTCTCGTAGAAGCTGGCACTATGCATTACTGCATCCATGCATTTTTACCCACACTCGACAAATGTGTGTTGAGTGGTTTCTCTGTATGTGGCTCTGTCTGGGATACATCAATGAGCAACCAAGACAAAAACTCCTCACCTCAGCCAGTGATGAAAGGAATACGCACCCTAAACAAGATGATTAAGTCAAATATATATGATAGATAGAAACAAGCTCTAGGGGAAAACATTAAAGAGAAAAGGGAGATGGGGAGATCAGGTGGCGATGATTCTGAGACATCACTCAAAGTCTTAAAAGAAGGAAGAAGGGAACAGCAGGTGAAGGGAATAGCAAGCTCAGGCCTTGAGACAGAGCATGCCTGGTAAGGGGGGAGCAGGAAAAAGAACTCTCAGCTGAGATCAGTACCTAGATGTCCCATGACTAATATTTTCCTCAAATCAAGAAAAGTATAAGACTGAAGTACAAAGATTTCACATGTTCTTAAGTTTTTCCTGACTCTTGGGGTCTCTGGGTGGCTCAGTCAGTTTAGCATTCAACTTTGGCTCAGGTCATGATCTCATGGTTTGTGGGTTTGAACCCCATGTCAGGCTCTGCCCTGACGGCACAGAGACTGCTTGGGATTCTCATTCTGGCCTCTCGCTCTGCCCTTCTCCCACTTGTGTTTTTTCTCTCTCTCTCGAAATAAACAAACAAACAAACAAAGGAACTTAAGAAAAAAATGATTTTCCTGACTCTTAATTGTATCTGAGATCACTGAGCTGTCTTAACTCCTTAGCACACAGAGTGCATTAAAACCTTTCTTCAACTTTTCCTGCACCTTAGGCCAGTTTATTCTAAAAGCATCCAGTTTGGATCTGTTTCTTCTAAATGTGTAGACTACAATAAAACTCTTTTTGGATATATTTGGATTTTTTATCCCCCTGTCCTCGCTCCCCTGCCGTGATCTTAATTGCTTAGAGGTGACATATCATTGACAGCTGCAAGCCTGCAGACCCCATGCCAATCTCACCAAAATGAAATCGTTCAGCACCTGAGGCGACTGTGGCCTTTTGGACTCTTCAGTTCTGGCTGAGAAATGCATGCCCTACTTTGATGGTCTGAACCATAGGGGAAGAAGCTAACCTAGAGAAGTTTCTATTGCTCACCTTCCTCACCTCTGAAGTTGCCTTAGCACCACAAAGGGGTCTACAGATCCTGACCCCTTACTTCCAAGTCTGGAAATTCTGTGAAATCAAAACAGCATGAAGAGCCAGGGGACTTTAGAGTCACAGCAGAACAAGATGGAGGTGTACATTCAAAGTCCAGCATGTAAATGAGCCAAATTGGATGAGGGGTCCACAGAAAACTTGTGAGCTTGCATATTTTAGGAAAAAGCCAGTTCTCAGATCCAGCGGATCCCCGTGGCAATAAACTGCAGTGTTGCCAAATTCTATTTTTAAAGAAAAGACAGAAATCCCAGGACTTGTATGAAATTTTCTAGTGCTTTCATGTTGGCAACTAGTAATAAAGTAAATAAATAAATTTAAAAAATAAAATGCAGAACAATCTCTGATCCCATAAGTCATTTTTGTCTATTTCATGGCGTTCATGGTAGACTGAAATTCAAAACACAATAGGTGGAACAAGGAGAGCAAATAATTTCTAAATTGTATGACAATTCTGATGTATTAGTTGTGGCCATCCTGAGCATTGTGTTTATGATCTGGAGGCTATTTCTGGGTCAGCAGGAAAAGTGCTGTGTTGCATTATCAGTGTTGAACGTGGGTGCATAACACATATATTTGCCATTCTACAGGAAGACTGTCCCCATGATGGTTAGTGTTAATGGTGATAGAATAAATGTTTTCAGCTGCCCCTACTTCCCTAACTCTTCAATTTTGATATGTTTCTCTCAAGTTTTCCAGAGCCTGGGAAAAAGGAGTGCCGCCATAAACATTAGGGTCCTGCCAATGATCAGTTGCCTTGGCTTATAATTCACGATGCACAAATCAAGCTAACACATTAAGCACTAAAAAAGGAGGGTAATCAATTTGATTCATCAGTAAAACACCTAAGATATAATTTATTCAGAGTCATTGTGATGTGAAACTATCAGAGCAGAGTTTCAATACTCTAGACCAATCAGGTGTCAGATCATTGAATGTTTTAATCCCTGTGGACTCTCTGGCTGATTTTAATTTACCAAAATGAGTTGCTCTTTAGAATTAGAATTCTCTTTAATACAAAGTCCAGATACTTTTATTTTAAAGAGAAACAATAAAACCCAACATTGGAAAGCAACATAAAGACAATTATTTTTAGTGTTTTAATTCTTGACTGGGAGACCGAAACCAACAAAGTAATGGAAAATGTAATCCTCCAGGAAGTAAGGGTGTTTGAGTGTTTTGAAATATATTTTTAAAACATATACCCATTTATTTTGAACTCTAGAAGGAATTTCTTTATAGAAAACAGTAGCAAACCTATCAGATAGGTTCTTAACTGTTAATTTATTCATTTTTTCCTTTTAATAAATCCTCTACCAAAATGCTATTCAAAATAAGAAAACGTCCACAAATTCCATTTCCAATAATTGTCTACTCAGTACCAAAATAAACTCCTTGAGTAAACTGAATAAGTGGTAATGGCCTGTATGATGAAGGGATTCCACCGAACCTCCAAATCTCTTTCCCATCAACACTCTATCAGGCCTGAAATTCTTCTATCAGAATCTCTCTGAATATATTTTAACAAGTCCTTATTATAATATTACTTAATCTGGAATATCAAAATTTCAAAATTTCAGTGTTTTTGAGACTATAAGGAAAACTGTGTGTTTCCATAGAAAACCGTGCATTGTCTATAGCATACTCTTCCACTTATTTGATTCTGACTCTACGGGAGATTTATTTCCAATTCTATAAGCTGTAGGAAGCTGACAGCACTGCAAAAATAATTCTTGTCTGTAGACATGCAAGTAAATGCTAACTGATGGAGGGTCCCACCCTCCCACCTATGGAAAAAGACAGTCATTTCCATTGGTTTATTCCTTTCAACAGTCCTCATCTAGAAATGTATCTGTTCTTTCAGATTCTTCTTTGAATTGCTTGTAACATCTGGTTTTTTGCTGATCAATGAGTTAAGTAAGATATTTAACACATGTTTAGTTTATATTTGTATAGAAGTCATGATTTTCCCTATTTTTGAACATTATCTTTTAGCAGTACTTACCTATTAGATCAATGTAAATGCAATTCTTTATAAGAATATCAGTATTTGTCCACATTTACAAAAAAATAAGCTTTCAAGCCTGATTAAGTTGTGTGTGTGTGTGTGTGTGTGTGTGTGTGTGTGTGATTTTATTTATCCTGTCAAAGCTTCCATTGGGGGAAAAAATCCAGCAAAAAATTTGTTTCCAGTGAATTTATCAGAGCAAATTTCCACTCTTTTTTATATTTAAAATCTTATTTCACTTCATATATTAGACAAAGTAACAAAGATTATAACCAATTCATGGAAAAAACTCATTCAACAAATAATTATTGAGATTTGCTCTGTTCCAGTTTTATTCATTGTTATAGGCTAGTTGTGAACCTCCCCCCACAATTAATATGTTGAAATTCTAGTACCTGATACTTCAGAATGTAATCATATATGGAATTGAGGTCTTTGAAGAAATGATTAAATGAAGCCATTTGGGTGGGGCTCTAATTCAACATGACTGGCATCATCATTATAAGAAGAAAGACCAGGGGGACTATGCATGCACAGAGAGACAATATTTAGGTGACAGTGCTTATCTACAAGCCAAGGAGAGAGACCTGGAACTGATCCTTTATGTGTGGCCCTTATGGGAAACCAACCCCTACAGCACCTTTATCATGGATCTCCAGTCAGGACTGTGAAAAATACATTACTATTGTTTAAGCCATCCAGTCTGTGGTATATTGTTATGGCAGCCCTAGTGTACTAACAGATTCATATATCCAATGTGTGTCTCACTATTGAAGATCTCTCTTAAAGGCCATACAAGAACAAATTTACCTCTGTGGTATCCACCACCCCAGGAAAAGTTATCCAGCCAAAGCTCATGCTCTCAGAGAGCTTCTCCCATGTTACATCAATGGGGTGACCAGGTCAGTGTCCCAAGCTATCATGCCTAATGCTTCCTTTAGTAAACCTGCCTTCCAACTCAGCTCAGTCTTTGATCCCTTCAATGTCACCTCTGTTACCAGAACAGCCTCTTACTAGGTTCAGTCCTGCCTTCCAGTGTGGAAAGAGCAATTCCAGATGATGGGGAAGTCCATGGTGTAGTTAAGGAACTGGGTTGAAATAATCTGGGAGTAAAACTGGAGGTGAAGACTATCCATGGATAAACCATGAAGCAATCAAAATTCCCCAACTAAAGAAGACCCTAGGTAGAGAGGAAGACCCTAGAGCCAGAAGTCAGGATACTCCTATGAATGTTGGAGGATAACTTGAAGGTTGATGTAAAAAGTGAAAAAGGGGCTAATGCATGAGAGTGGAATAGTCTGGAATTAGCAATGGAAGCAAGATTGGCAAGATAACAGTACTCCTGTCCTAAAGGTATTTCATTCATGAAGGAAACATACCAATAAACAGATAATTAAAATAGACTCCTTATCTACATGATCAATGTATGCTAAGGGAGCCCATAAGAGATATATAGATCCTGGCCTGGGTCAGTGCAAAGCATAAAGAAGGAAAGCAATAAAGGAGACCTGAGCAGTGTTTATTCAGCACATACAGAGAGAAGCACCAAACGTGGCTGAGATGAACTTTCCAGTCACTGGAAAGGCATTTCTGTAAGTGGAGTAGAGATGATCGATCAGGCCTTGTCATTGACTAATGAAATCTTTCTTTGTGCTCGCTAATCAGTCCTCTGATTATCAGTTTATCTTACTGAGCATCCGATTCTGGCAAAGGAACACCTCAGATAGAGAATGTATGCATTCCAGCAACTAGAATTGAATATCTCAACACTAAATTACTTAACGTCTCTTGTGAGTAGATTGCCCTATGAATCATCTTTCCTAGGCTTCTCAGCTCAGAGAAACTGACAGGGCTGAGGGCCAGACGAAGGGCCTTGCTAAATTCACCAAAGGTAATGTCTCCTATGAGGCTTCTTGACAGTCTGGTAGCATTCTCATGGAAGGACCCTAACCTACCTACTCTGTGGCTTCTTTGTAGCTTCTAACAATGGGCACGGCAAGTACAAATTGGATATCACCAATCAGCTCTCTGATAACATAAAACCCATTTTATTTTTATGACTAATCATACTTTTCTTTGACAAGTCCTGTTATTGCTCAGTAGCAGAAACACTAAATTTAATCCAACCAGAAAACTTAACCCAAACCAGTAAATTTTCCAGTTGATTTTGATTTACAATTGAAATCTCTCAGGTGAATATCCAATAAGATGCAACTATTATTATCAACTCTCACTGTCCAGTTCAGTGTTTTCCCTCTGCCTATAATCTTCCTCCTCTGCAATGGATTGCAGGTCTCTGTCTCCCCAAAATTCATATGTTAAAATTCTAACCCCTGAAATGATGGTATTAGAAGATGGGGTCTTTGGGAGGCAATTAGGTCATGATCTCATGAATGGGATTAGTGTGCTTATAAAAGAGACCACACCCCCAAGCTCCCTAGCCCATTTCACCTTGTGAGGACACAGTAAGAAGATGGCCATTCATGACCCAGGAAGCAGACCCTCTGCAGATACAGACCTGAACATGCAGGCACCCTGACTTTAGGCCTCCAGCTTCCATACTGTCAGAAACACATGTATGTTGTTTGTAAGCCACCCAGTCTATGGTACTTGTTATAATTCCCAAATGAGCAGAAGCAGTCTTTATCCACCCGACTCTCAGGACACCTGCAAGAGAGAGGCTCCTGGCCCATCCACTCCTGTGGTATAAGACCTAAAATTAAGACCCCATATTATGTGCTGCTTTGATATCTGATAAAATCTGGAGGGCCTCAAATAACCTAATTCCCAAATTCTCCCTACTCTGGTCCATGTAGAAGGTCCTCTGGCCAAAAAACCCTCCTCATTGAGGGGACCAGGCACAGCTGCTGTTTATCTCTGAGCAGTGGATTTCTATTCCTTACCCTCCCCCAGAAGAATTCAAACAAGCCAGTCACATCTTCCCACAGGAACCAGGGTCACCTCAACCTCTTGATGCTATCAACGCTGCCTCCTAGCATCCTTGAGTGTTTGCTCAAGTCCTCATGGAGCATGTGTGGCCTTGCACAGTGAGCTGTATCCTCTTCCCCTGGTGAGTACGCATAACTAATTCACTACCAACATTTCCCCTGTCCAGGCCTGGGTGTCCTATGTTGGGCCATCCTGATAACTTTAAAGCAGGAATCCTCTTACCAACAGTGTCGATAAGAGGTGATTAAAACACTCAGCAGCAGCAGCAGGAAAGAATGGAGATTCAGTCACATGACTGACTGCCCCGAGTATGGGGAGGTTTCTTCAGTTAGATCTGGATGCTAGAGTCCTTACTTTGCTCACTGACACCAGTGTTTGATCACTCCCAACTTTTTGGAGTGGTCCTTTAGATGGTCTACAGAAGCTCAGAAAGAAAGGCCTTAGGGTGACTTTCTGCCTGGGCAATACCCAATGTGTGGTCTATACCACAGGCTTAGTCTATGGGATGTTGTACCCTCCCCCCCTACCCCCACCAGAAAGCCTCTTGTTGCAGGATAACTGGCCAGTCAGCCAAGACCTCAGCTACTTTCCCTAGTTGACTCCAAGCCCACAAGGAACCTCTGAATCTCCTCAAGCATAGCTTGGCTCCAGAGAAAGCTGAAGGTGATCTCTGCTGTCTCACTGGGACCCTTCTTTTTCCAAAGGCAACAGAGGGCTCTGTAGATTCTGTTGCTCAGAAAACTCTAGAAATAGTATGTCAGTTTCTGACTTATTTGCCATTAGCTACAAAACCAGAAGTGATTAGAATATGTCCCCCATGTGTAGATGCATGATCAGAATAAATCAAATGCCTTCTTTATCTCCTTTCCATTTCCTCTTTCAGCTTTCATAGTGAGTAAGGTATCAACTATGGTTCTGTGCTCACCTTCTTTACTCCCTTCCTTACATTCACCCCTTGTTGCAATCTGATTCCGGTCCCTGAAACTCCTCTCCATAAAATCACATTTATCTTCAAACTGTCACATTCAGTGACAATTTATGTCCTGGTCTTATTCAGCCTCACTGTGGCATTTGACACTGCTGTACACTTCCTTCTTAAAACTCACCTTAGCATTAGTGACACCATCTTTGCCTAACTGTTCACCTCCTTCTCTGGCCATTTTTCAGTCTCTTGCATGCAGGATCTTCCAATGATGCCTCAGCAATGCTGCATCACTGCTCAGAGCCTGCTTCTTTCTTCCGCGCTCTTCCAACCACATATGTCCTCACTGGGTGGCCATGTTTAAGTCTCTGTTTTCCTTCGGTGACCATTTATGACCCAGTCAATTCCTCTAACTTCTTGTTTACATCTCAGATATCACTGCTGGGCTCTGGACCCACAAAGTCTGCTGTGTATTTGACATTTCCACCTGAAAGTTGCCTAATCACTTCATACTCATGAATTAACTAACATGAGCTAAGATCCTTATTCCCTCTGCATGCTCCTACTAGAAGGCATAAGCATTTACCCAATGACCTAGTATTTCAGTCATTCTAGACTTTCCCCCTTTTGTCCCCATCTCCTAACGGTCTGCTCTTACTTCCTACATATATATTTGGCTCTCTTCTTTTCTTTTGCTCTGCCAATCTCAGGCCCTCATCTTTTTTTTTTTTTTTGTCTGATTTTTGCATTTTTGCTCTCTCAGCCTCTCGATTGCACAAAACTTTTCTCTTACCCAAGCTCTAAAATTGTCAGTCTGTTCATGTCAAGTCATTTTCTTGCTTAAAACATTTCAGACTCCCATGATTTTTAGGATGAAAGGTCAAACTTGGGCCTAACAAACAAGGCCCATCATGATCCAACAGCAGAGAGGTTAATACTTCGGCATCATGTTTGCTTGCTAGAGGTGAGAATGTGGACAAGCTACTTAACTTTCCTATACCCCAGTTTCCTCTATCTGAGAATAGAGATAGAAATAGCACCTATGTAATAAGGTTGTTGTGAGGATTGAGTAAGATGAGACATGTGAAGTACTTATGGCAGTACCTAGCACAAAACAAGCAACCTGTTTTTTATAGTAGGTATTATTATTACATTCTTTCTAATCTTTTTCTTCCCTTCTCTTTAGACATACTGGTCTACCTGACATTTGTGAAAGCAGATTGTGATTTGATTCATTTGGCTTTCTTATCATGTTGCTTCCTCTGTTTGTAATGCCTTTCCCCCATTTTTTATTTGGCTAACACACACTGAGGTTAAAAACCCTTCTCATGGGGGTGCATGGGTGGCTCAGTGGGTTAAGCATCCGGCTTCAACTCAGGTCATGATCTCATGGTTTGTGGGTTCAAGCCCCACATTGGGCTCTGTGCTGACAGCTCAGAGCCTGGAGCCTGTCTTCCGATTCTGTGCCCTCTTCTCTCTCTGACCATCCCCTGCTCATGCTATCTCTCTCTCTCTCTCTCTCAAAAATAAATAAAACATTAAGAAAAAAAAAAAAACTTCTCATGTCATGGCTTCCAGGAAGCCTTCTCTCTCTCTCTCTCTCAAAAATAAATAAAACATTAAGAAAAAAAAAACTTCTCATGTCATGGCTTCCAGGAAGCCTTCCTGAATGTATCCACTTCAGTCTCCTCTAGCTTGCCCCGGGGTTTTATAGCCCTTTATAGATATGTTTATCTCTATACTTAATACTATGCATTAGACTTGATTATATATGTCTGTCTCCTATGCAAGACCATATGATACTTAATTATAGGATACAACTCTCTGCCTGCAGTTCTAAGATTAAGATATGACACTATTGACCTAGGGGTTCAGTAAATAAAATTTACTAATTTACTAATCCTTTCTTTTCATCAGAGATACCAAGCCACCTCTGCTTTCCCAAAGCACCTTCAAAATTCTTCTTATCTCATTCCTTCCTCTATTAAAAATCCCAATTTCTAAGCAGTGCTATTAGCTTACTGTCAATGCTGAAACAGAGCTGGTCAACTGATAATTACCATTTACTATATATGTAAAGGATATTTGTTTTTTCAAACAAAGCTCTTTTTAAGGCAATGTAATGAATTTTTACTGATGACACTGAAAGAGGTATAGCAGTAGGAGGGGCTAGAGCATGATAATGTGGGAAAGACAAATTTACATGGGAATTTCTTCGCACTCTTCAAGTAACATTAAGTGGGTGTCCATCATCTATAAGTAAGGAAGACTGACGGCCACACTCTGAGGAATTAAGCCAGAAAAGCACCAAAAACCTTTATAATTAAGTTAGTTGCTAAGATACTTGAGTAATATCAGTAATAAAAGGGCAACACAACCATATAAAGAAAGAAAGTCTTGATATATGCTATAACATGCTAAGTGAAAGAGGCCAGTTACAAAAGGCAATATATTACATAATTCTATTTATATGAAATGTCCAGAATAGGTAAATGCACAAGTACAGAAAGTAGATTAATGGTTTCCAGGAGCTAGAAGAATAGGAAGTGACTTCTAATGAGTACAAGTTTCTCTTTGAGCTGATGAAAATGTAGTGGTGATGGGGGCACAACCTTGTGAATATACTAAAAGCCACTGAATTGTACCACTCTGGATGGGTCAGTGTTATGGCATGTGAATTATATTGCAATAAAAATGTATAAGAAAAAAAGTGATGCACCAAAAATCATTACCAATGGGGAAAAAAAAGTGTGAGTTATTTATTGTTGCTATTAGAGTGTCCACAAATAAAGTCACATTTTCTAAATATGAAAGATTATGTATCCAGCTATTTTAATAGCTTATATAAAGCACTTTTACATTTTGTTTCCTCCAGTTTCCCAGAAATCTTCTGCTGTATTGTAACCACTCATTCATACACTCTAAAAACTCTAATTGTCAGTAGGTTGGTGTTTTTAGTTTGGCTTTAAACTTCAATTTTCTTTAAATAACTTCTATTAGTTTATAATGCTCAATTTAGCTCATTCAATAAAAATAAAAACCTGCACTATTTTAAGTCTTCCTTTTGACCATTAGTTTCACTTTTAAGACAGATATTTAAACTATTCACTCTGATGCCATGATATGCTGTAATTAATAACATTTTAGATTTCTTTTTATTTTTCATAGTGACATAACTTATTATTACTGTTTACTATAAATGTCAATTGTACCAAGGTATAAACTGAAACACTCTTTAGATAACAGAAAAAATATATACCAATACTTTGCTGGTAATCTCCAACCACTTAGATAATGCAAATTGAGAGATCATTGAAGAAATGTTCATTGAATGTCCACTATGTAAAGTTATGGCTTTCAACCTTTTTGTGCTTGAGAGGATATTTTGAAAACCAGCTACCTTAAGCAACACACTTGAAGAGATTAAATGTACCATATAAGTTGGCAGTAATTACACTGCAATCTCAGAATATAATGTCTCATAGTATCTATACAAGTATATAGTCATTATCACCTCATACCTGTTAGGATGGTAATCATCAAAAAGTGAAAAGATAACAAGTATTGGCAAGGATGTAGAGAAAAGAAACCCTTGTTCCCTCTTGGTGGAAATGTAAATTGGGGCAGCTGCTAGAGAAAAGAGTGTAGAGGTGCCTCAAAAAACAAAAACAAAAAAACAATAAAAAACAGATTTCTGTACGACCCAGCAATTCCACTTCTGAGAATATATCTGAAGGAAATGAAATCACTATCTCAAAAAGATATTTGCACTCCCGTGTTCATTACAGCATTATTTACAATTGCCAAGACAAGCAAATAGCCTACATGTTTATCAGTAGACAGATGGATAAAGAAAATGCGGTATAGGTATACAATGGAAGATTATTCCACCATAAATTCGAAGAAAATCTTGCCATTTGTGACAATATGGATGGACCATGAAGGTATTATGCTAAGTTAAATAAATCATACAGAATGTGGGATCTAAAAAAATTGAACTTATGTAGAGAACAGATTGGTGGTTGCCAGATTTAGGGCTTGCAGAGGTGGGCCAAATGGGTGAAGGGGGTCAAAAGGTACAAACTTCCTATCACTTTATCTTCCCTGAGATAAATTAGTCCTAAGGATGTGATGTGCAGCATGGTGACTAGAGTGAACAATAGTGCTCGGTATATTTGAAAGTTTCTGAGAGAGGATCTTGAAGCTTCTTTAAGAAAAAAATTTTGCAACTCTGTGACATGAATGTTAACTGAGCTTGTCATGGCCACCGTTCCACAATATGTGCATGTGTTGAATCATTATGCTGGACACTTAAAACTGGTACTAAACTCGGGTGTACAGAACAGTAGCTTCAGTACACCTAACACTATTGAGATCATTATATCTCAATAAAACTGAGAAAAAGTACAGTCATCACAGTGTTCAGAATGACAATGTTCATGTTTCTACCAACTATCTGTTCATGGACCTGCCAGCTTTTTTTTAGCATGTACCATGAAACTCTTCCAGCCTCTACCCGCTACCCACTTCCAAGGCTACTTGCACATTTTCAGGTATTTAGTAAAGCTGAACCACATCTCTCAGTACCAAAATCTGTATTAGGGTTCTCCAGAGAAACCGTAAGAACCAACAAGAGTGTGTACATATTATAGTATATATATCTATATAGTGTGTGTGTGTATATATGTGTGTGTGTGTGTGTGTGTGTGTGTGTGTGTGTGTGTGTGTGTGTATATATATATGTATGTATTGTGTATGTGTGTGTGTGTGTGTGTGAGTGCTTGGGTGGCTCAGTCGGTTAATCATCCGACTTCAGCTCATGATCTCACAGTTCACGGGTTTGAATCCTGCATTGGGCTCTGTACTGACATCTCAGAGCCTGGAGCCTACTTCAGATTCTGTGTCTCCTCTCTGTCCCTCCCCTGCTCATGCTCTGTTTCTCTCTCTCTCAAAAATAAATAAATATTAAAAAATTAAAAACATATGTATAAACCAAATTTATTATATACTTATTATTTATTATATATTGGCATACATGATTATGGAAGCCAAGAATTCCCAAGATCTATAGTAGCAAGTTGGGGAACCAAGAGAGCTGATGGTAAGTTCCAATCTAAAAGCCAGTAAACTCATGACCCAAGAAGACCCAACATTTCAATTTGAGTCCCTAAGCAGGAAAAGCCCAGTGTCCCAACCCAAGGCAGTTGGGCAGGAAGAACCCCACCTACATTGAGGGGTGTTAGCTTTTTTGTTTGTTTGCTCCACTCAGTCCTTTAACTGATTGGATAAGGCCCACCCACAAGGGAGAGGATCTGCTTTACTCAATCTACCTATCCAATGTTAATTTCATCCAGAAAACACCCTCACAGACACACCCAGAGTAATGTTTGATGAAATATCTGGGCACCCCAGAACTCAATCAGGTTGACATATAAAATTAACCACAACAGTTTCTCAAATAGAGAATTTGGTCACAAAAATATTAGCAGAGCTAAAGGACCAAAAATGGAAAGATGTGTTTATCCAGGGATGGAAGAACTAAAGGGGAAATAGAGTTATGTAGGTATTATGCCCCTCTGGTGCTGAGGCTTCTGGGAGCTGCTCCGGCCACTGCTGCTGCTGCACTGCGCTGCTTCCACCCTGCAGGAAGCCCAGCGCCTGCATTTCCTCTGAAACCGTGGGAGCTCCGACACTGGGAGAGGTTCACTACTGCTGCCGCTGCTACTGAAGCCAGAGCGTACATGCACTACCCTGCTAACTCTGTTGCTGAAATCACTGCCTGGGCAGGAGCCCAGGAGCCTAAATTTGCCTTCTCACTGCTACTTCTGTCCAGAAGTGCTGCCACAAGCAGGAAAAAATGGCTTGTTCCCCTTCCACCCTTCATCTAATCTACCACCCAGTGCCTCCCATGGACTTCTATGTAAGCTCTCAGGCAAGAGAATCTGGGAAATACCACTTGCCGCCTTTCAATCCCCTGTGATCCAAAGGAGATAGACATGGGGCAGAGAGCCAACAGCCACATAACCAGAACAGCCCACATGATTTCTCTTTTTTGCATGTAATTTGTCCCACAGGAGGGGATCAACTCTGCTTTTTTATCGCCCAAGCCCCCTTAAAAGTAAGCTGTTATGTGCAGCAAACTTTTCTGAAGGTCTTCTATAATTGAAGATATAATGACATAGGGGAGGGAAATCTCAAAATTAGGGATCAATTGTGATTGTCCCCATAAACCAAGGGGACAAATAAATGTAAACACTTTCATAGGGGTTCTCTCCTGGCCACCTTCTAGGTTCCAGCCTTGTTTGCTTCCTGCACTAAAGGTCCATCCACCTCTCTGTTCCGTCCAGTCTCACATCTCCTCTTCTCCAGGTTACAGCCCATACTCCCTCTCCTGCCTCACAATGCACTTCTGCATCCTGGAAGGCTGCAAATCAGTCTTCACATGACAAAGCAGTCCAGCTTCCTTTGTTATTTCACGCTTACCTGTATCAAAGTACTTTTATTTCTATTTATTTATTTATTTAATATTTTTATAATGTTTGTTTATTTTTGAGACAGAGAGAGAGAGCATGAGTGGGAGAGGAGCAGAGAGAAAAAAAAGACACAGAGTCCTAAGCAGGCTCCAGGCTCTGAGCTGTCGACACCAAGCCTGCTGATGGGCTCAAACTCACAAACCATGAGATCATGACCTGAGCAGAAGTTGGACACTTCAACCCAGTGAGGCACCCAGGCACCCCTATCAAAGTACTTTTAAAAATAAAATCTCCACTTACATGAGAAATGCATTTGCCACTGCTCTTGACGGAAAAGGCAATTGTAGTAAATTTTTGTTTTAAATAATCATTTCCTCTTTCAGTTATTCATATCATTCTTTGATGCAGTTTTGATAATGTTAAGTCTCTCCTTATTTACAGCAAATGATACCTTGCCCTTTACCACCTGGTACCATGCACTCAACTCTGTTTCATCTGCAGACATTGCTGTAACAATTTGCTTCCTTAGTTGTACAGCAAAATAATTTTTACACATTGTGGAAAAGTTGGCTGCATACCTGTGAAGTATGTTGAGATCCTCACTAATCAAGATCCTCTGCAGGAGCAGATGATCACAAGTTTGGTAGCAAACACCATGAATATGACATTACCTCTTAATTTCAAGGAGTCTTCAATCCATGTCAGGAAAATAAGACCTACATATAAAAACTACAAAATAAAGCAAAATACTTCAAAGTCTTTTTGGGGGGGGAGCAAAGAACCATGGGAGTTTGAAAATGGCTTTCTTAGGATGTCACCTCACAGCTAAATGCTGGAGGATGAGTCTTGACAGACAATGAGAAGGGGGAAAGGGAAGTGTAGGTGAAAGATGCCATAGGACATGGATTGTACAAGAGTACAACCACCTTCAGTAAACTGTATGATTAGCAAATATCTTCTCTCATTCAAAATAGTTTGCCTTTTCATTTTGCTGACGTTTCCTTTACTGTGCAAAAAAATTTTGATTTGATGTAATCTCTTTTGTTTATTTTAGCTTTTTTTGGTCCTTGCCTGAGAAGATTGGTCCAAAAACTATTGCTAAGACCAATGTCAAAGAACTAACTGCCTATGTTTTCTTACAGGAATTTTATGATTTGGTGGAAATGCAAATCAGTGTAGTCACTATGGAAAATAGTATGGAGTTCCTCAAAAGATTAAAAATAAAACTACCATATGATCCAACAATTCCACTTCTGGGTGTTTATCTGAAGAAAATGAAAACACCAATTCAAAAAGATAAATGCACCCTTATGTTTATTGCAGAATTAATTGCAATAGCCAAGATATGGAAGAAGCCTAAGTGTCCACTGATAGATGATTGGATAAAGATAAGGCATATGTGTATGTGTGTGTGTGTGTGTGTGTGTGTGTGTTGTGTGTTTATATATATTTGTGTGTGTATGTGTGTGTTTGTGTTTTTATAATGGAATGTAAATTATTCATAAAATATGAAATCTTGCCAGTTTTGGCCATATGGATGGATCTAGAGGGTATTATGCTAAGTGAAAGAAGTCAGACAAAGACATGCTATGTTGTTTTACTTATATGAGGAATCTAAAAAATAAAACAAACAAAACAGAAATATACTAATAGATACAGGAAACAAACTGTGGATTACCAGACAGGGGCAGGTGACATAGATGAAGGATATTAGAAAATACAAACTTTCAGTTATAAAACAAATAAGTCATGGGGATGTAATATATGTGGCACAGGGAAGATAGTCAATAATATTGTAATAACTTTGTATGGTGAAGATAGTGACTAGACTTGGGATCACTTTGTCGTGTAAAAATTCCAAATTACTATGATGTACACTGAAACAAATAGGGTGTTGAATGTCAATTATACTTCAATGAAAAAAAGAAGCTGTGAGTAGTTAACATAAGAAAGTCTTGAAACTCTAATCAACCTGAATGACTTTTTTCTTCCTACTTTTATGTATTTCTACATCAGATTGACAATCACTATCTTAGTGATAAGCCACAAATCTAGATGGATTTATTCTTTATTCTTATCTACCTCTTTCAGATTCAGGAGGTGGAGGATAAAAATATAGGTCATAGAGGAATCAGACTGTTTGCAAAATACTTGGGAACCCCTTCGGGGGAAACTAGGGTGCTAAGCAGATTCGCCTATGAATCTGGGTCAGATGGAAGAGGAAAAGTCCTGGGACACTTAAGATGCTTCATTTCTCTTTAGTGTTAGTAATTAGTTCATCTTACCCTACTCTTTTTGGGCCTATAAATCTTCCTTACCTCTCTTCATTGACTTCTGATCTTCCTAAAATTGGTCAGGTTGACTCTGCTTTCCTTTGTGTTTCTAGCCTTATTTGTTTATTTGATAATTTGTTTGATTTCATATCCTGATATCCATTTCTCATCTAACATACTGTTTCCAATATAACCTAAAATCTGAAGTAGATTCTTGACTGCTTCCCTCCTTTGGGTAGCTCTGGATGCTGGTGTGGTACTGCCCCCACAGAAGGTATCTGGAAATGGAAATGAGTAGTGGTTTGTATTGTCACATGATTGCAAGTGGCCACCAGCCTTTGAAGGGTAGGGGCAGGAATGCTAAAAGTTCTACAATTTGGGGGATATTCTGACAGAGTAGTTTTTGCATATAAAATGCTAATAGTCCACTTCATGGGGAAATATTGCTTCTTTTGATGTTTTTACTTGTAAACATATTAAACAGGCCCAAGCACTTCAGCAGAGTGGACCAAAATTATTTCCCTTAGCAGTCTAGGGTCATGCCTTGTGTATTTTTTTTAAATGAGGAATTGAGAGGAGCTTGCTGATATAATAATAGATTTATCGCTATGATCCAGGAAGGCAGAAATTCAGACTTAGATCCCCAATTAATCACTCCCTGCCCAACAATGCTGTTTTCCCCTACAAGGGCTTCACAGACATTTTGCAAATTGTCTTTATCCATCATCAACCAGTTCCCTCCCTGCTAGCTCACCCCATGAGGTCACAGGAAGACTGCTACACAGAAAGAACCATAGCAAAATGGGGACCAAAATATCACATTATAAATGGCTGAACAACCACTTTTATCAAGGAGACTTTTTATTAGGTCAGATTGGAGACTAAGGATTATATGAGCTGGTCTCTGCTGAACTTTCTACTTCTATTCCACTCCAATACATAAACATGCAACTTTCCTAGTGACTGAATAGGGGGGGAAAGTGAAATAAGAAAGGATATTGGCTATGTAGCTAGGATAAGTTTTAGTTTAATTTATTACCTTGGTCTCCTTCATCAGCCAGAGGTAAATGTAGAAAGAATCAGAAATGGGAAAAGAAAGAAATCTGAGTCTTGTAGTCTAGAGACCCAGGTCCCATCCAGTCAGTGTCCTAGAGAGAGATGCAAGAGACAGAATATACAAGATGATGAACAAGGCTGAATTCCTAATTCTAATTCCTAATGCTGTTGTAATTTTGCTCAGTAGAAAACTGTGATCTAAACAATGACTTTGTCTACTGAGACTTCATTTTCTTTCTTTCTTCCCATAGATAGAGAACCAGAAAGAAAGTTGACAGAAACAGGACTTGAAAGATGAATAGAAGACTGTTCATGCTCTATATCTTAAGCCTTCATATGCTTTTTGATAAAAGGTGGTCATAAATAGTGTTATAGGGTGTCTTGAACTGAAGTTTGGCTTGGAGGTGTGAGGTGCATTCTTGAAAAAAAAGAATTCATATGAAAATTTATGAAGTATAGGTTTAGTGAAGAAGAGAAAGTTTGATGATCTAGGCATCAGACTGGCAATATTGGTTACAAAGCAGATAGAAAAACTGGGAAGAAAAGGTAGTCAAGCTGATTACCAGATTTGAGAGTGGAACTGGTCACTAAAATGCAACAGATAGGATGAGGAGCATGTTTCGGGCAAGAAAAAATTTTTTTTTCTGGTAACGTGTTAAATCTGGATGAGATGGTATATCCAGATGAAGATGTCCAGGAGGCCGTTGGTATATGGGTCAGGTACTCAGTAAAGAAGTCTACACCATTTCTTTCCTTGTCTAACAGTAAACTCCTATTCATTCTTTAAGGCCCAACTCAAATGTTAGCCTTTTATAACCCATATAAGCATGAATTAATAAATATTTGTTACATGGTTGAGATGGTTTTGGGGAATTTGGTAATCTAGATGATACTTGAGGCAACAGGTACATTAGTAATTAGTCAGTACTCTCTTGTCACTGGCCTTCCTTTAGTTTCTTGAGCAAGCAAACTGACTCTCATTTTAGATCATGGCACTAACCATTCCCTCTGCCTGGTATGTTGTTAAATTTCTTTCTATTGGTGTTCTCTATTTTCATATGATCTCTTTAGAGAGACACTCCAAAAAGGGAATGTCAACTCAGCCAGAAGCCCCCTAGCTTGTCACTACGTTTCGCTTTCTTCATCGTACGTATCACGTATCACTGTCTGATATATTTATTTGCTCGTTGTCTGCTCCCATAGACTGATAAGTCCATGAGAGTAGAGACTCTGTCTTATGCACCACTAGACACTCGTTCAGTGCCTAGACCAAGTAGGTCCCCAGTAAATATTTGTTGACTGAATAAGTGAAGCAGGTCATCGCCAAGGGACAGAGAAGAGGTTGCAATAAACATTTGCAAAAACACTGGATTTGCACATTGAGAAATACAGACTAATGTGGTAAGTTACCATGACTTTGTGGTTTTATTTTTCCTCTACCTGCAGTTTTCTCACTTGAGCAAATCCCAAGGCAAAAACTTAAAAATCCCACTGTCCTTAATTTTCACAGCTGAGTTACTTTCATTACAACTTCAGTGATGACAGACTGGATTCCTTTTAGGATGTCTTTGTTAAAGATTCTACCTCATTTAGTGCCGCCCATGAATCTGAACAAAAAACCAGGTATGCCATTCTGGCAGTTCACGAGTCGCCTCTCCAATAACAGGAAAAGACACAGAACATCTGAAAGAACCATATGCAGTACAATTGTTGCTGCCTGCAGAAAGATGTGACCACGGCTCTGTAACACCCTGACTGCACAGTTTGTAAATTGCCTAGTTAAGTCTGGACTCAAACTGTGTTACCCACTTTTAAACTGTGTTAAATTTCTTAATACTTTAGAGTTGCTAGGGTGAGCCCATTTACTGTGACAAAAGGATTACCTTTAAGTTGGTCTTTTACTTTAAGTAAGTGATATTTCTTCTTTAATGATTCTAACAAAAGAGGGCTATAGTTTATTACAGATGAATGAGAAAAAGAGGACTCCGAGGCATTCTGGATTCTAAGAAGAGACTATGAGCACATGTGCATTGTGGCCACAGCAGGTTGGGGGGCTGAGAGCATCAGGGTGATAGGGGTCTAAACATGCATCTCAGATCAAGAATACATATTCATACGTAGATCAAAATATTTAATATTACACTTAAACATGATAAATATTTATTCTAATTTGCATTATTAAAGAAAGATTTACCTTTTTAAATAACAGTTTTGAAGTTAGTCCTCATCAAAGTGTTTCCCAATTATGGCATTGGCTGTTAAAGACTGATTTTTTAAAGTACTAAAAGTGTATCTCTTTTCACATGGCATTCATTTTATTCACTTGCACATGTCTAAAGGTCCTTCTTCAACATATTTTCGTATTTGCTTTTTAAGTTTATTTATTCATTTTGTGTGAGAGAGACAAAGCATGCAAATGGGGAAGGGGGGAGAGAGAATCCCAAGCAGGCTCCACACTGTTAGTGCAGAGCCTGACTTTGGGTTCAATCTCATGAACTGTAAGATCACGACCTGAGCAAAACCAAGAGTTGGACACTCAGCCAACTGAGCTACCCAGGTGCCCCTCATATTCTTTTCGCTGTAGGGACTAACATTCTTTTCTGGTGTGTGTGTGTGTGTGTGTGTGTGTGTGTGTGTGTGTGTGTGTGTGTGAATGCTGTTTCATTGCCACCTTCTTTTGGAGGATCAGGTCTACACCAGTAGCAGCTCTCAAAATTTGTCTCCATCTTCCATATTTCATTCTTCAAGGATATCTTGAGATTTTTGGCATCTATGCTCCACTTAATTTTGCTTTAGAATCTTTGACTAGTGGTATAGTCCCAAAAGACCCATCAAACTTCACATGTCTTTACTGACAAATAGACATTGGATTTCTCATTGATTTTAGTGATCTCTTGGGAGGTGTGCTTCCTGAAGGCAGCACATTATTTTCACCGAAAAAGGCACAATTAGGTGATATGGAGAGGTATATCTGAATTTTAAAACTAGCCATAAAACTGGCATTGGGTCAGTATTCTTTGTTGGAAAGATTCTACTTTATTTACAAAGTGATGTTGTTTTATTTTTTTACAATAACTTCAGAGACAATTTTGCTGTTATTTACATTTAGTCTTCTACCCTTATGTCAAATAATTAATTCTTGCAGGAGGGGGTCTTAGAAAAGAACTTACTCTGTACTCCATGTGTAGAGACCAAGATGACTTTGGAGGCTCTATAATTACTTCTTTGGAGGTCCTTCTCCCTCAGAAGCATCAGGGAAGACAATAGGCAGCTACAAAATCATTTTGTTCTTCTTTTCTTTTTGAAACCAGTAGCTACTTATCTTCTACATTTTCTTATCCTCACACTTCTCTGTGCCTCACTTCTGAATCAGGGCTCCTTCCTTCCCAAGCCTTTCCACTGTGACTTCTGAAGATCTCTTTACAGAATATCCATTCAATTTCTTTGTTTTAATTAAAATTTAGTTTCCTCTATGGACACATTGCTTTTCTTGAAATGGACCCAAATGGAAACTGGTCATTTCTCCAAAAGCTAGGTTATCACAGGATTTAAAAATGGACTCGCAGGCTTTTAGTTAAACATTGCCTATTCCAAATCATTTCAAATTATTGTTCCTCATTCTTGTGTAAAAACTTCTTGAGGATCTTTCCACTCAGCTACATCATCTTCTAACAACAACCACAGCCCTCATTTCCAGAACTTCCTTTCTTTCCAAGTCCCATCATTGTCTTATCTGTCTTCCCTTCTTTGCCCATGTGGTTAAATCATTTAATATCTAACTTCATATGTCCTTGATTCTCTAAGCTTTGACAATCTGTGCTTCTTGAATTCTGCCTCCTACCACCTGTATCCTAGACATCTTTCTCACCCCAACTCCTGCATATCAAAATTCATAGGCTTTAGTATCCTTATTCTCTGATTTTTATTTTGATTCCTCAAAGCATCTTATTCTTTACTTCTATATACCTTGCTCTCTGGGCTGAGAGTGATCTAGACCTTTTTCCTGTTATCCAAATTTATCAACTGTTCCTGTCTTAACTTTCTTATTTGACTAAATCATATGATACTATGACACAACACCTGACCCAACCACACTCTAGTTAATATCTTTAACTTTACCATCTTACATGAATGCCCGGAAGCATCCTAATCTTGCATCAGTACTATTGTCAATGTTTCCCTTCCTATACCCACACTGCTGAATAATGCTGGAGAACATCTAGCGGCCAAGAACTGATGCTCCTACAAATATACAATCTCTAGTGTCAGCAGTATTCTCAGGATTGACCATAATCTTTTCATGTGACACCTTTCTGCTTCTCCCTTACCCTATTCTAACTTTTCACACCACTTAGGGTAGATATACTAGATATTCCTTTAAAAAAAAGGCATTTTTTTTGTCAGATGAACTTGTAAGCTGGGAAGTAAATGATTATATGTTCTCAATTTCCTAGTTTTACCCTTAGTCCAGAATAATACTTCCTCCAGAAAAGTAATGGGAAGCTTAGTATGAGAGATCTCTGCTTTGTGAGATTCTTCCCAGTGACTTTTTTTCACTTTTAATAGGCTGCCTAATTAAGCCAGTCATATTAGTTAAGATATAGCTTTGGCTGATATGTTAAATGTTTGACTTGACAGTAAGTCCTCAAAAAGGAAGGTTTTTTTTTCATTTAAGAATGCAAGCTGGTATTGTGGTTTTGTTCCATAAAATCATCGGAGGACCAAGCTTCTTATTGTTTCTCTGTGACTAAGGTGTTAACTCTCATTGCATGACTTATGATGGCTCACTATTATACCCACTAACCAGTGGGAAGGGGTATGGGGCATGCATGCTTTTACATCAAGACTTAGAAGCTGAATGCCTCACTTCTGCTCACATTTAATTGGCTACTAGACTC
The DNA here is from genome assembly GCF_006229205.1 of Suricata suricatta. Classification (NCBI taxonomy): domain Eukaryota; kingdom Metazoa; phylum Chordata; class Mammalia; order Carnivora; family Herpestidae; genus Suricata; species Suricata suricatta. Next base: position 65,349,489 of record NC_043703.1, on the reverse strand, counting down.
TTGGCATAGTAATTGAGAAGAGTCTAAGAAGTCTAATTGCCCTGTATGTCCAGGAACCCACCATAAGCTGGAGTTCCATTACTATAAAAAAGGGGAAACAGATACTGACACTTAACTGTCACAACACCTCTTGAGCCACTCAAATACCCAAATCGACCCTTCTACATAAACACAGGTACATATATGCTTTTCACAGTGATATGCAAAGAACAAATTATCAGCCTTCCTCCATATTCAACCACATAAAATAATCACATAGTATGAATATTTTTAACAACTTCCTTTTGGAAAGGAAATATCAGGAGATATAAAACACTTCTGATTTTTATTAATTATAAAATTCTTGAAATTATCAACTCCTTTAACTTCTTGCTCTGGAACTGAATTCCTTGTTCTCAGGTTCTATTCTCTGGAGGAGCTCGCTCATCTGCTGCCTTTTGTGCTTCCTGGTTTTACTTTCAGAGTAAAACCATTACAATGGACTTTCAGAGTTCGCCATGCATCATGGCTATAGCTGAATAGGCATAAGGACTAGGTCCTTGGGAAAGGGGGCTGGGAGAGCAAAGCTTTTGTAACTGCTTCCTGAGAGTGCAAGTCTGGAGTCCAGGGTTTCCTTTCAGGATCTAACTATCAATATAGGTTTTAAAGGCAGGTCTGTCATTTCTTGGGCAATATAATTCTCTCAAAACTATATAAGACTCCCAATACATAATATGTTTGCTTTTGTTCAGTTTTGTAAGCAAGTTGACCAAACCAAAGATTTTTTAAGCCTGAGAACTCCTTGAGTTTCATTTACTGAGCTTTGGGCTCTGTCCCCATCTTGCTTTACCTACCAATTTAAAAGCTGCAGCTTGAGGGCAGATGAAAGAATTGTCTTGGGTACAAACACAAAGCCCTTAATCTAATTTTTACTCCTGAGTTGGGTCTCACTGTTGGGCTGCCATGGCTTGTGGCTACAATTTTATCTTCAGCTAAGGTTAAGCTACCTTTAACAGCTGCTTCAGTGTACAGAAGTGTTGACAGGGTGCTGTGAGGCTCCTCCCAGACTTTTCTGTCAACGTAGATGGCAAACCATGAGCAGAGAGCCTTCTTGGTACTTGTAATCCTTTCCTGCTCTCTGCTTCAGGTTGACCAGCTGTAGCCAGAGTTCCTCTCTCTTTTGAGGGTTTTGTTGAAAGCAGCAAGAAGCAGCCAGCTTACATCAAAGATCTGGAACGGCTTTATCCACTTTCTTTTTAAAATATTTTTTAGGATTTTATTTATTTATTTTGAGAGAGACAGAGAAAGCATGCAAGCAAGGGAGGGGCAGAGAGAGACGGGAAGAGAGAGAATCCCAAGCAGGCTCCATGCTGCCAGGGCAGACCCCAGTGTGGGGCTCGAACTCACAAACTAGGATGATGACCTGAGCTGAAACCAAGAGTCAGACGCTTGGCCGACTGAGCCACCCAGGTGCCCTCTGCCCACTTTCTTTGGAGTTACAGGCTCAGATGGCGTGTGATCTGTCTTCTATGATGTCGCAGGCAATAATAGTTTGAGCAGATGCTCTCCCATGACCTACTGGACTCACCAGTTGTATCACGGTCACCTGCTGGGGCACTCTAAATTAATGCCATATATTTGAGATTCTGTTCTGTTCATTCCCTCTTCCAAGTACCTAGTTCTGTATTCGTTATGATATAGGTTTGGTGCTAAGACAGAGGTTCAAAAGAAGTTATTTAAAAAAGAAAAAAAGACTATTTCCCTGCTACACAATAAAACAAGCCGGTAAGTCAATGCAGCTTCATGGGGTTGTCAATACTCAGACTCCTATTCCGTTTCTCCTTATTATTAAAGTGTGACTGTGGTGAAACAAAAGAGTTCACCACCATGTCTATGTGCTAGCCATAGGAAGAGGAAAAGGGCCCTCTTCAGTGACACACACCAGTCATCCAACTTGGTCACATGGCTATTGGGAAGCTCAGGGAGGCTGGGTAGCCAGAATATAGGGCTGAGGGTGAGGAGGGGGGAGCAACTACCAGTCAGGTACACTCAGCCATTCTGATATTGAGAACTACAGCTTTTAATTTTCATTTAAATTTACAATAATGTGAGTTGGAACATTAAAGAAAAAGATACATGCAAACAAAACTAGAGAATGTTTTCCTTTTCATTCATGTGATGGGAGTTTCACCCTGACACAATAACAGGCAGAAATCAGCAGGAAAGGAAGATCTGGATTTGCCTTGATTTTCAAAATACGTTCCTCATAACTGAATAATAATAATAAAAAAAAACCCACCATCCTTACATGTTCTTCCTTCTGTCTCTAAGCAGATCTGCATTTAAGACATGAATAGCTTTCATTTAAATATCTTCAAGGAAAGAAAAGCTATTTCACAAATTCCTTCTATTGAATTTAGTATCTCTCAGTTGTCTAGCCAAAATGAACCCCTCAAGCCGTACATTTCCCTTACATAAGGTTCAGCCCTTGTGATAAACAAATTATATATGGGGCTGACCTAATATAACAAATTCCTTGAGAACTGAGGTTGCACATTTTTGTGTTAGCAGATATTGTGCAATTCTAATGTTAACTTAATGATATTTTATACACTTAAAGAGTAAGTCAGGTGCGTACTATCTTATCTTCTATTTTTGCCACTGCCTATAACTGAGGAAGGACAATGGAATTTGCCAGTAGAAGGAGCTTAGGTTATTAAGTTCCATGCCTCACAGCCTGTTTTGGTCCTGCACCCAAAAAGTATAGACCTAAAGGTGGGATTTTCTGACTATTTTTAACCTTCTAGCCCTGGAGAGCAGGGACTGCAGGAAAAACAAAAAGAAAAGGCTTTTGTTTATTGTTTTTAATTAGTACAAGGTTTATAATGGGAATGCAATGGATAGTTTCAGAAGACAGAAGAATCTTATTGAATAAACTGTGACAGAAGCTTTATAAGAATTTTGCTCCTTGAACCCATGCTCTTACTAAGTACTTATATGTTGTTGGGTTATTCAGAGGACCTGCTCTTCATTTTCCAAATCATTCACATTTTAATGCATTTACATAGGTAATTTACATAAAGTTATTTCTAGAAATCTGGATCATTTTAACCTGTCACATGATAATGATCTCTAATTTTGTGAATCTCTAACTTGTTTGCACGTTTAGAATGACCTTGTATGTTTTTTCACCTATGTCATCTTCTAATATTAGATGGTTTGCATTTGAGAGCCCACAAATGCACAGGGTTTGAGATGTATAGTAAACAATTCTGTACAAGGGAGGGTGGAAGTTGCCCCAAGAAATAGTAACACACAGTATTCTCAAACACTCGACCTCGGTTGCCTTCTTTTATTTCCACTTTCATATCCCATAATTCAAAATTCTGGAGAGCTGTCCCTGGAATGTTGCTTCTCCTAATCATAAATACCCACACCCAATGTATCAGGCAATACCAGATATTTAAAAAAAGTTAAACAATGAATAGCCCCAGAAAAGCATCAGCTTCAACTTACTTGAAGATGTATATATATAAAATATGTATTTATAGATTGATAAATACATATATTTTTTCATCCCAAGACAATAAGATTATGAACTGAATTTTTTGTCACATAGGATTTTAATGTTACATTTATCTGTGATCACTTGTTTTATTTACATAAAATCTGAGTCATATTCAAAGAGATCATTTGGTTATAACCTTTTTTTCATTAGAAGCCAAAGGTTTTAGATACTGTGTGAAGAAAGCACAATGTATATATAGCTGGAGTTTCCTTTCTTTGCCAGGTGTTCCTATTTTACTGATTTGCAGGCCACAAAATGCAAAAAGATCTGATTTAATCATGTCATTAGTTATTAAACATTCAGTTGTTCATTCATTCATTTCATACTTTTCACTAGTGCCTGCCGGGCCCTGCAGAGCCACAGATGAAAGGAGGAGCGGCTGGCAGGCAAGTAAGGAGACAAATGATTTCCATCCAACTTCCAAAGACTGTAGTGGAAGGAGTGAAGTAAGGGACCTAATGAATTTTTGTTAGCTCCTGGTTATTGTGGTTGATGTGACTCAAAAAATTAACTTATTTAATCCTTTTAATAACTTCCTGAAAAAAGTATTATTGATTCCAAAAGAAACTAAAATTCAGGGAGAGGACATGACTTTCTCAAAGGCACAAAGCCAATATGCAACAGAGCCATAAATCCAAATCAGGCATGTCTCACATCACAGTTGCATTCTATCTACTACATCCAGACACCTCCATGAGCTCTGCAAGGTGCCGCAGGTGCCAAGGCCTTAACTCTGCAGAAGGAGACAGAGAAACGTCCATGAAAATGGGACAGCTGGAGTCCCATGAGGCCTTATCCCATGGGATAAGCATGAGCCCTACAGGTAGACACAGTTGTGAAAGGCTTTCCAGATAATGGGAGGAGCATGTGATGGATATACAGGCCTGTGATAAATGTCAGGCATAGGAAATTTCAAGTACTTTAGCATAGAAAAGCCACTGTACACTCTAGAGGCAAGCTGTGTAGAATCAAATCTCAGCTGCTACACTACTTAGATGTATAACGTTGACAAGTCTCTGACCTCTCTTTTCTTACCTATAAAATATGGATAATAATAGGACCTGCCTAATAAAGTTGTTGAGGATTAAATGACATAATATATATAAAGATACTTCACACAGTGGCTGAACCCTAGGGAGAGCTCCATGAATATTACATATTCTGAAATAGTTGAAATATAATGTGCAAGGGAAATACTGACAGGAGACAAGTTTGAGTTGAAAGGTCAAGGCCAGATCATGAAGTGCCTCCTATTATATATAATTGGAAACATGATTCAGGATTTGAAGTGTGTGTTTATGTATGTATTTGTTTTGCACAAAGCTAGTTCTACTTCATTTAAAAATATCTTTGTGATGCCATTGTGGAAAGCAGATCAGAAGAAACGAGACCTGAGTCAAGAAGGCTGACTCTCTAATTAATGCAATAATCCAGGGTAGATATAAGGATTGAACTTGAACGTAGTCAGTGGTGATGAAAAGGAAGGACAGGCCTAAAAAATACTTAGGAAGTAGTATCAGTAGGACCTGACTAGCAGAACAGAAGCAGTCTAGAAGGTTGATGGTGCCAAACACAGAGGTAAGAAGTAGAGGAGAAGCAGCTTCAAAAAAGGTGCTCATACACTGCATGCACTGTACATTAGCCAACTTGATGATAAATCATATTTTTTAAAAAGGTGCTTATCTAGCAAAGCACCTCATGTATTGTTAAAACAGTTAAAGGAATCAATCTATTCAGTTATAAAATACAGATACCATTCTATTTTCGAGTGACCTAGAAATTTGTGCTTAAGGTATAAAGTTAAGAAAGAAAATTCCTGTTATCAAGCAATTTAGTCATAGAAAAAAACCCCTAAATTAACATTTTATTGGTTTAATATCATTCCCATTCAACCTACATTTTACACCCCCCCCAATACTTCTTAGGTTTGGTACAAATTCTCAGAAAGACAATACACAGAGAAATTAGATTGCATTTATGATTTTATTAGTCAAGAGTGCAAAATTTGGTGTCCAAATTTTAGCTGCTACACATCCCAGTAAAAGGTCCCTTGGCTCCCAAAGTACCCATGTGGGTATATAAATGCAAATGGCACCGTCTGACCAAGATAGGGTCTCACTAGATCTATAATGTTCTATTCTTGATGTATCAATGACTAGTATTTACTCTGGGTTTACCTATCAAGGAGGAATTACACTAAAAAGTGGTATATTTCTATTTATGGAAATATATAAAGGCAAAGCCAACTCCTGGCCCTCACTCAGAATCAGCAAAGCAGTTCTCTCAGAGGAAGCCCATTTCATCAAAATCCTAATTTATTGTAAGCACTGAGTAACTGCTAACTAACTGTAATCAAGTGGGCTATTACAGGAAATTTGATGGCAGGTATTCATTTTTAAAACAAATCCTTTAATTCAGACACATTAAGTCAAATGCTGGTTCACGTGAACAAGGTCAACTTTTTGGTGGGTAGTAATATGTTTTGAAACCTGGAACATTTTTAGGCTTCTCAATGCCCTGTGTGCTGTTAATTATCTTTTAGACAAAAATTTCCAATAATAAAGATAGCAAGAACAAGTAGAATATTAAATATTAGTTTCATAATCATTAATCAAGATGTTAGTGTATGAAATCTAATATTTTGTTAAGGTATTAATATTTATCCCTCACAATTTCAATTAAAGGGTATGACTAAGAGAAACTGTCTCATTGTTCAACCACAAGGACTACACAGAGCAGTTTCAGCACCAGGGATAGTAATCTTCCTGGATAACCGTGAACGCCGTAATATAGATGAGTAAATGCTATGTGTCTAAATTAAAATTACTTACAAGGTTTATATGAGTGTGTATAACATGATAGTTAAGAGCGCAGGCACAGGGAAAGATTCAATAAAAATGTTTTGTTGTTCTTGTGATTATTTTTGTTATTTGTGAAGTTGATGGATTAAAAAGATAGTTCTATTTCTTCTTATAGACGTGAATAAAATACAGAAAACTAATGACTTTACTGAAATATTGCTTGCTTTGTACATACTAATTTAAAATATGACACAATGGGTCACCATTTCTTGGTATTAGCAAAATATAAGAAAGAAAAACATAAAAATCATGAGTGAAAATTCTCCAAATGAAAGTTCATTGCAAAAGGAAGAAAGAGGAAAAGAGGGGCGCTTGGGTGGCTCAGTCAGTTGAGCGTCCGACTTCAGCTCAGGTCATGATCTCACGGTTCATGGGTTTGAGCCCCGCGTTGGGCTCTGTGCTGCCAGCTCAGAGCCAGGAGCTTTTTTAAGATTCTGTATCTCCCTCTCTCTCTGCCCCTGCCCTGCTCATGCTGACTTTCTCTCTATCAAAAATAAAATAAAACTTTGTCAAAAATTAATTGACCGTACATTTGTGGGCCCAGTTCTAGGTTCTCTATTCTTTTCCATTGATCTATGTGTCTGTTTTTGTGCCAATACCATACTGTCTTGATGATGACAGCTTTGTAGTAGAGGCTAAAGTCTGGGATTGTGATGCCTCCCGTTTTGGTTTTCTTCTTCAATATAACTTTGGCTAAACGGGGTCTTTTGTGGTTCCATATGAATTTGAGGATAGTTTGTTCTAGTTTTGAGAAGAATATTGGTGCAATTT
>NC_043703.1:65330584-65342210 GCF_006229205.1 Suricata suricatta | reverse complement strand
CAGCACTATGTTGAACAACAGTGGTGAGAGTGGGCACCCCTGTCGTGTTCCTGATCTCAGGGGGAATGCTCTCAGTTTTTCCCCATTGAGGATGATATTAGCTGTGGGTTTTTCATAGACTGCTCTTATAATGTTTAGCTTAAAAAAACATTTACTAAAGAAAAAGGAAAAGAAAATACAAAATTTTAAAGAAATGCTATCTTTCCAAATATAGCCATATGATTCCTGTATATTATAAATCTTCATGAGTTTTTGCTGGTGTATTTTCCCTGCATACTTTGAAGAATAAAGCAATTGGTTAACTGGTGACCAATTGTAACATATTTTTAATATTATGTGTATTTCTAAATGAGGGTGAAAAAAACCCCAAAACTCTAGAAAATCAAAATATATTAGTAATCTACAGAAATTATAAGAAGTGTTAATGCCAACTCCAAGAATAACTGTAAATTCATGCAATTTTTAAGGTATAATTGTTCTGAAAAAGTTGGCCAATTTGGAAAAAGTCATTAACATATAAATAGGTGTATTTGGATTAATACCTATTCATCATTAGAAACTAGGTAATCTGGGTTCTGCACATTTTTGCGGGTCTAGTTATTTGTTTATATGCCAACAAAAAATACAAAACATTTTTGTGGCCACCAATACCCAACTTATTTTTAATGTGGGGATCCACATCTATTTTGATATGCCATGGTTATTATTTCAGTTTATAGTTAACAAGCATCTAAGCAATACTGGGCCTGGAGGAAAAAAAAAAAACAAATACTAGGAATACATGATGGAGTGGCCAGAATTCAGTAGACATACAGCTGTATAAACCAATGTCCATTAAGCCAATAACCTGTAAAATCTCCCATGAACTGAAGGGCACAAAGTTTTTGGGAAAGCAGGTACATAATAACAGAAAACAACTTGATGCTAAGGGCTGATGCACCTAAGAAACTACTTGGAAAAGTTAACCCCATGGAATTCCATTGTCCCTTTAAAAAATAAAAGGAAAAAATTGTCTGTCTTGGCAGAAACTTAAAGTACTAAACTTTATTTACAAAAAAAGCAATTACACAATAATTTAATGAAAAATGAAAGAGAAAGTCAGATATTGAAACAACTGAACAAAACTCTCCTTTAAAGCCTCAGGCACATTTTGGTAGACTGTTTACTTCTGTGGGTTAGTAAATTATAAAAGATTTTTTTAATTATTTGCTTATTCTTTTGGATTTTTTTTATTTTAAGAAAGCCTCAGAAAAAATTCCTATTTCATAATATGGTTTCTCTATATATGACTAGTGAAAAACAAAGATATATAGCTAATTTGGCTTTATGTACTTAACAGAGGTAAAAGACTTAAGTTTGAGATAGAAAAGTAAACAGTTAAGAGCCTTAAAAACAAATATAGTATATATATTACATACAGTTATTTATTAAAATAAACTAAAGAAGAAAATGCCTTCCTATTTGCTCTTTGATAAAAGCAAAGTCAGGACAATGAATAAAGAGATATAAGTGGCTACTTAATTATATAATCTGAAAACTCACAAATGCTACTGAGTCTTTTTGTGTTAATATATAAGCACAACTTCTCTCACCTATTGAGTTCTTATTCAGACATGGGTTTTTTTTTCTATTAGATTTCTATTTTATTGTAAAAAAAATGCTAATTTGTAATCCACCAGATTTGTAGATTGTGACCTTCACATTGAAAATCAGTAAATTAGAAGATGTTTAGCTCCTTTTCAGGTCATTGGATCCTTATGTGTCTTTATGTCAGACATGGTTTAAATGCTTTATATGATTCTTCTCTTTAAAATCTTCCAACCAATACATTTGGGACAGTTAGATTTTGCAGGTGCAGAAACAGGTTCAAAGGCAGTTTTTCTGGATATGAACTCAATCTATCTGATTTCAAAACCATTCCTTTAGCCATTATACCATACTTCAAAGGATTATTTGGGATTAGAATGGGAATCGTAAAACAATAAACAATGTTTGGGAGAAATGCCATATTCTGTAAGGTACTATGTGAGTTCTCTGTCGTGCTTATGAAGGAAAAACACTGTGCTCTGAATTTTGAGGGCAAATCATATGGTAATAATCTTAATGTCCTTGCTCAATGTGACTAGCCTGAAACATGCTGTTATATCTTCCTAAGACTGCAAAATAAATCAGGTTGAGTTTGTTTTAATATAAACAAAGACACTAGTGATAAAGCTGTGGCCAACATATGACAATCCATCTACTTCTCAGAAACTCAGATTAGTTAAACAGCCAAATGTACACATTCATGGATATTGAACAGATACTCAAATACTAAATGTGATTAAGCATCTTGATCACTTAAAATATCCTTTAACCTTATGATTATATGATTTAGGAATTGTTTTCACATTAACAATAAAGAAGCTGTATATAATGTACGTCTCAAAATGTTTAAAATTACACTCTCAGGAAGAAGTGAAAAGAGATAAACCGTAGCCCAGGAAACCAAGGCATAAATCTCAATTCGTCTCCATGTACTTCCTTGTAGTTGATTAACGAGGTAGTTGTTTCAAGCCATTCTTCCACTGGTTAACCCACAGCTGCTGGCACTAATACACAAAGGGTCTGGTCCAAAGCTTTATGCACCAGTACCAGGTTGATTCTATGTGCCGGCCTTGGTTAGGTTCCAGTTTGTTAAAAATGCTCTCTCTTACTTTGAAGAGATTCTATTAATGGGGTGACTACTCCAAAGGGTCCTTGGACATTTCCTCATAGCATTCTTTTCCCTCTTCTACCGAGTATATGCTTTTTATTATAATCATATAGACCTAGAATGATAATACTTTCATGAGGGACTAAGAGATTAATAGTTAGACACATAACAAATTCTTTGCCAGAAAGGCATAATAAGAAGTGATATATTTAATGGGATTATGAAATTAAGTTTTGGTTAATCTTAATGAATATAATTAAAAACAACTTATTTATCCCAAGTAATTTTGTCTAGAATTAATGTTATTCCCAAGAAACAGAAAGGCTAATGGAGTTTTTTTAATCTTCAAAGACATTGAGATATAAAAACAATCGACTCTTCATTTTTTGGTGGATAGCTTTCACCAAAACACACAAAAACATGACAATTTAAAAAAAAAATAACCTTCTCCAGTCTTGTTATCTTTCATCTGGTAAATTTGGTAGACATGAACTACTGGCCTCAGTCCAGTTCCCAATGTAGGGTATGAGGGCTCGTGAATGCATCTGAGGCCTTGGCCAGCTATACTTGGGATATCAAATCCCAATTTTGTCACTTAAAATGTGATCTTGCACAACTGACAATCTCTCTTCATATTTCCTCATTTGAAAAATGGGAATAATACTATCTTATTTGGAGGACTATAGTAAGGATTAGAAATAATACCTGTAAGGCGCAGCTGGGTGGCTCAGTCAGGTAAGCCTTTGACTTCAGCTCATTTCATGAACGTGGGTTCAAGCCCTGCACCAGGCTCTGTGCTATTAGCCTGGTGCCTGCCTCAGATTCTGTTTCTCCCTCTCTCTCTCTGACCCTCCTCTGCTTGTGCTTTGTCTCTCCCTCTCTCTCTCTCAAAAATGAATAAACATTAAAAAATTTAAAAAAAGGGAAAAATACATGTAAAAGTGCCTGGCAGATAGGAGATGAATAGTATATGACAGCTATGATGGTTAACAATAAAAACCATAAACTCTATTCTTTAACATACTTTCAAGGTTAATTAGTATAAAAATAATTACATATATTCTATCAAAAACTTTTTCAGTAAAGGGAGTTTAGGTGACTATATATATATTGTCATGTGAAATTGCTTACTTTTGGAAAATGAGAGAAGATGGAAACTATCAATTTATTTAAGTGAAAATTTGTCAACCTATGCTACCTGAAAACAGCAACAAAAAAGCCAGAATCTCTTATTTTTTAAATGCTGGAAATGGGTACAAATTTCAGATCACTTTCAACTAGGTGAGAGTTTGAATGTATTCATGAAGGTGGTATTTAAGCTGGAAGGAATTTCAAGAGGGAGGGTGAGAAAGACAGTGCTATAGACAGAAGGAAGAACACTAGTAAGGCACCGAAAGAGGAAAGCACAATGTATTAATTGGGAAAAGAGTATTTCAGTTTGGCTAAAGCATTGTTTCCCAACCAGGGGACTTCCAGAATTATTGCAAGTGATCCATGCATACTTATACATACATCAGGTCTGTCTGTTTACAGACAGAACAAATGCCAGACACATTTATGTTGTATTATTGTATATTAGTTTTCTAGGGCTACTGTAACAAAATGCCATAAACTAGGTGGCTTAAAATAACAGAAATTTATTCTCTCACAGTTGTGGAATCTAGAAGTCCAAAATCAAGGTATCGATGGGACCATGCTTTTTCTGAAGGCTCTAAAAAAGAATTTTTCCTTTCTCTGTCCGAGTTACTTCACTTTGCATAATATCCTTTAGGTCCATCCAGTTTGTCACAAATAGCAAAATTTCATTTTTAATGGTTGAGTACTATTCCATTAGATAGCTAGATACCACACTTTCTTTATCCATTTACCTACTGATAGACACTTGGATTGTTTCTATATCTTGGCTTTGTAAATAATGTTGCAATAAACACAGGGATGCATTTATCTTTTTGAATTAGTGTTTTTGTTTTCTTTAGGTAAATACCCAGTAGTGGAATTACTAGATCATATGGTATTTCTATTTTTTTGAGAAATCTCCATACTATTTTCCATATCAGAGAAGGGCAAATGTCATTTGATTTTACTTATACGTGGAATCTATAAAACAAAACAAAGGAACAAACAAAAGAAAGAGACTTAAATTCAGAGAACAAACTGGTGGTTGCCAGAGAGGAGGCAGATTTAGGAATGGGTCAAATAGGTGAAGAGGATTAAGAGATTCAAATTTCTGTTTTAACATAAATAAGTCATGGAGATGAAAAATGCACCATAGGGAATATAGTCAATAATATTGTAATAATGTTGTATGGTGACAGATGGTGACAACACGAATCCTGGTAGAAGAGTAATATACAGAATTGCCAAATCACTACGTTGCACACCTGAAACAAATATAACATAGTATGTCAACTATACGTCAATGTAAAAAGAAAGTCCTTTCTTGCCTCTTTCTAGCTTCTGGTGGTTGCCAGCAATCCTAAGCTTTCCTAGGCTCAGAGGAGCATAACTTCAGTCTCTGCCCCTATCTCCACATGGCCTTCTTCCCTGTGTCTGTCTTCACGCCATCATCTTCCTGTGTGCCTGTTTGGCTGTGTATCTCTTTTTCTTTTTTTTTATGTTTATTTTTTTTTATTTTGAGAGAGATTGCACGTACAAGTGCATGGTGTAGGGACAGAGGGACAGAATCCTGAGCAGACTCCATGCTCTCAGTGCAGATCCCCACAGGGGAATTGATCTCACGAATCATGAGATCATGACCTGAGCCAAAATCAAGAGTCAGACGCTTAGCCAACTCAGGTGCCCCTCTTTCCCGTTTCTTACAAGAATATCAGTCATATTTGGTTAAGGGTCTATGTAGTTCCAGCCATAACCTCATCTAAATTTGGTAATATCTATATAGGTCTTACTTCCAAACAAGGTCACATTCCCAGGTACCAGGGACATATTTTTGGGGGAACATAAATCAACCTACAACACAGTGTGTGTGTATGTGTGTGTGTTTGCACGCATGTGTGCGTGTGTGTTCACATTCAAATATATGTAAACGTCATGGTTTCTAAAAAGTTAAAATTATTTAAATAGCATTATTTAACTCAAAATAGCTTTCCATTACTGTATTTTTCTCAATGGATATTAAAATAACAAATCTCTCGGGTAGGAATCTAGGAGTCTACAATTTTTTTCATGATAAAAAGAGTCTTACGTACTTAAAAATATTGAGTCATTGTTGTAGCATTCCTGCCCAGAACAGAATGAGGTAAACTAGAAAGTAAGCTTAAGTATGGAGGGCCTTTGGTACCAAGATAAGGACTTTGGGCTTCGTTTTTTAGGCAAAGAGAATTACTGGTGATTTTTTAAGCAGATAACCTGTATGCATGTAGAAGTTATTGTAATTAATAAATTAAATAAATTGATAATTAATAATAAGCTAAAAATTCTGACCACACCAATCCATCCACAAAGTTGGAGCTTTAGGACGATTGCTGTGTACAGGATGGACTGGAGAAGGGTGAGTGTGGAGACAAGGAAAACAGGATCTCACTGGTGATGAACAGAATGAGATACATGCTGGGCATATTGCCCAGAGGAGGGGCCAGAGGTATGGTAATCTGATGGTGAACACGTGTGTGTGCGTGCTGCACCTGTATGTATGCTCAGGTGCATATTGGAGAGTATGTTTGTGTGCATTATGGTGTCTGCATGATGTCTAGAGTGCTTATTATTTCTGTACTCATTTGATACTTTTAATGTATTGACATGCTGATTAAATGGAAAATTTGAAATCATTCATTTCTCCTAGTCTACTTTCTTACACACAGTAGGCCCTCAAATATTTGTTGGCTGGTAAGCGTCAACATTTTAGCCCTTCCAAATCAGGCTCAGATTCATTGACAAATATTGAATTTCTCTTTTATATATGTGTTTTCTGCTCAGGAAAAAAGTAGTTGGGTGAAAAAAGTAGAACTAAATGGTTGGAGGAAAATGAAATTAAAATTTGGTGAAGAAATTATAAAAAGACACTTAGCTAGTCTACATGATTTCAAGTTCCTAAGGCAGGGCAAATTATATGCATTGGTCCTGAAAGAATCTGAAAACTAGATCACACTGAACAACTCTCAGTGGTCTTTGAGGAGTCATAGAGAAGTGCTGGAGAATTAAAGTGTCAAAGGAGAGAAGGAGGAGACAAATTCTTGAAAAATCATAGCAAGTAGCTTAATGTTACCTGCATGTGAGATTATAGATTGGTTCATTCATTGGAAACTGAAGCAGTAAGTCGTGTCATCCTATTAAACACATTTTCTCATATATGTTGTGCTTAGGTTGTTATGTTGGAAACATTGATTATATTTCACACCTCTCTACAGTTTTTACTTTAATTTTGCCCAGATACGGAGACAGTACCTCTGGACTTCAAATAACCCCTTGTCAAGTTCCCTTATGCTATTCTTCTGCACAAGGTAGAGAAATATAGGGTAGTTGTTAACACAGGATGGTAGCTATTTAATAGTTGAAGTGCTTATAAATGACTTAAATCAGTGATTTGCAAAGGTCTTGGTTATGACTTACAGTAAAAGATACATTTTACATGTAAGCATGCATGTATATACATATGTTTAATGTGTGTGTATATATAATTAAAATAATAGATGCACTTGATATTTTCCATTCTATTTCAGAAACTGCTGGTTGTAACCTACTGAATCTATTTCAAGACTCACTAGTGGATCGAGGCTTACAGTTTGAAAAATGTGAGTGGATTTTAATCAGAATGTTTCTAGTTGAGCATAGAGCTGTTTTTATCCTGTTTAATCAAATATTTGGATGAAGATATAGAAGTATTGTGCTCCAGTTTGCAGACAATTTAATAAGAAGACAATTTTTTGGTATGGTATAAATAGGATTAAGAAATTCCCAGCAAATTAAATTTAAATGGAAAAGTAAATAAAATTTGAATAAAATAAAAATAGAATGAAATATATGTAAAATTCTGTTCTCTATATTTCAAAATCTACATGTGGGGTTTGTGATACTGCTTAGAAGCAGCAGTCTAGAAACAAAACAAAACAAAAACCTTGGTGTTTCAGTTGATAAGAATTTTAACACAAGAGGAGAATGGGACCAAAATTATTATATGCCAAACATAAGTCATTAGCATCATGTTGCTGTGAAACCCAGAACCAAAGCAAATCAAACTGATTTGGGGCTATATTAACATGAGTTGTATTTCTAAAGGTTGAGACTCAGGTGAGAATTACTCTCTGGGGGCTCCTGATTAGTTCAGTTGGTTTAGTGTCTGCCTCTTTATTTTGGCTCAGGTCCTGATCTCATGGTGAGATCTAGTCCCTCCTGGGGCTCTGCACTGACAGCACTTGGGATTCTCTCTCTCTCTCTCTTTCTCTTTCTGCCTCTCCCTTGCTTGTGCATTCTCTCTCTCAAAATAAATAAACATAAAAAAAGAGTTATTCTCTGTTTCATACTCATCTAAACCTACCTACCTGAACACTACACCTTTCAGATAAGGTCTAGAGGAAAGCCAGAAACAAGAACAGGTCAAGGGAATGGGGATATTTAGCCTGGAGAATTGCTGTTTTCACTCATTCATTTTTGAACAGTTTTATTAAATGTAAATTACAAGCCAGCCTTGTTAGGTGCAGAAAACACAAAAATAACCACAACATTGTATTTCCCATAGCCAATGAATGAAAACATTTATTGACACTTGCTACTACATTAGTACTTCAAATGTATTACTTCTTTCATCCTTTAATCCTATGAATCTCTAAACTGGGTTGGATAAACTATGGCTTTGAAGAGAAGTCATTTGCTGAAGCTTCTGCAGGTAAGTGGCTGGGGGAACTGGAATCCAAACCAGATTGGATTGCCCTTGGGGTGTGTATTTGCAACCACTATGCAGTATTGCTTCTTGATATGTTATTGGTCACACTGTATCACTATATTGTACACCTGAAATTAACACTGCATGTTAATAATACTGGAATTAAAATTTTAAAAATTCCTTCTTAAAACTTAGATTCATGGGCTTCTTTTCTTTGAAAAATTACCTTTTGGAAGTGGAGGTATGCATTTATTAAAGTAAAAATTTACACAAAATTAATATTCACCACAAAATACTGTTTAATCTGGAGATTTAAAAAATGAATATTTTAGGTAGCTTCTATTTCAAAATATTGTTAATTAATGCAAACACTAAGCTATCTGTACATTTACAGGGAAATAGGCTTTGCAGGCTAAAAGAAAACAAACCTGCTGTCTCTTCTAAACTTTATGCTTTTGGGTATAGTATTGAAAACATATAACTGTGCAATTATAAAGACCTGTATGTGGTTATAATTGGTTTTACATGTATTTATAGGTCATTCCACATATATTGTGTCTGTATACTAAGGGTACCAGGACATATTTACTATATGCTGGCTGTTGAGTTCAAGTAATTTCATTGAATTCTTACTTCCCTGTGGGGTAGATATTCTCATCCCTGTTAGTGAATGAGGAGAGTTAGCTCAATAAATTGAGTAAGCTGCACAGGTAGTAAGTTGTGAGAATGGCTCAAAAGTCTGTGCACTTTCCACAGTACCATTCTGCCTTCAAGGAGCTGACAGTGTACTGGAGAACATTTTTAATAGGTAAGCTCTTTAAAATATTTTTTGATATTGGTAAGTATATGACAGAAGCAGGGTTTTCCTACTTTGAAAAAGTGATATCCTTTTTTCCCATCCTCTATTCTCCACTAAAGGAAAATGAACACATACAAAATGAACAAATAAAATCAAAACCAAAGCACATACATGTACTGCCTAAGAAGCAATACAGAGAAAATTAAAGTGAAAATATTAACATGATGTTAAGCTATTCATTTGGAAAGGAAATAGAAAGTTCAGGTTGTCACTGTCTCTCAAAGCACTCATGCAAGAAGTCTAAAAATAGCAAGAGGTAGAACCTGCTGCCATATTTTCACACACTGCAGGGTGAAAAAAAGCTAGTGCGATGATCTTTCAGTCTGGATTTACATATTTAAGATACATCATTTTAGATTTACAAATGAAAATAGTGCTCACAAAATTAGATAGCACTATAAATAAAATGTTATAGGCAGTTATATATGTCACAGGATTTTTAAATTATAGCATATCCAACTCATACTATTAAAAGTTATTGGTTTTGTAAGTTTTTCATAAAGTTTAAATCATTTTACTATTTTATAATTCACTTGCCTTTTAATATAAATGGGCATACTAATTACCACTTCATTCAAAGGGGATTCTTTGCTTAATGATTTAATCCATTCAGTGCAAGTTTAAGCAAATTCACACACATCTAAAAACTAATCTTAAAGGCTGGTTTTGAGGAGCTGTGGTATACATAACCTAGAGTACTTTAGAATTTTACGAGGTTCCAATATCCTGAGTTAACTTGACTAGCTGGTCCAATTAAAAGTGAGTAATAAAAAAACGGATTATGATAGATTTGTATAGTGACTTTTTTATTTGAGATGACAATTGTAATGACTTTACTATACCTCAAGATACTGAATATTTCTGGTGGCTTTCTTGGAAAGGGCATACTTCATGGAATATTAAAGAAAATTACATCCTTCGTTTCAAAGAAGAAAACAGCAGTCATGCCTATTTAGTTTTAATTCAATGCTACCAGCAAGATTACCGTATAGATTTTAATTTTCTTAAAGTGAGAGTAATATTTTTGTTTTTATATTTGTGCAGATACAGTGCAGAGGATTCCCTATGTTTTTAGATAATTTCAAAAACCTTTGAACTGTAAGGGACTGACAAAAAGGGAGGTATCATTAGTTGGCATCGTACCTGAAGACTGCAAGGGGTTTTTAAAATGTGGGATTTGTAGTTCCCACCAAACTACCTTTAGTGTCACACAGTGCAGGTTTTTTAGGCTGGTAGGCGAGTTCAAGAGCTGTTTGTTGTTCGGAGCTGCATCCAGAGCGGATCACTGTTTGACAAGTTCTATTTTAAGTCGTTACTGTGTGTGCAGGTGTCAGCCTCTTTCATGGCTGTAGAAAAAGAACCATTACACTCCATCTGTATCCTTCCCCGACTATGCAAGATCTTTCCCCACTGTGCGTTTGTTTCTGCTTTGCCAGCCACTTTTTATTAAGGAAATTCGGGGGAGGGGTGGGATGGGGGGGTCAGGCAGGCAGTAGTGCGAGGAAGGGCGAAGAGGGGCAGAAAGAGGTCGTCTGCCACTCCCCTACCTTACAAGGCACGTGGCACTGGCAGTGACAGCTGTTGGATTCAATGATGAAGACGAAGATGATGAACCTCCTCTTAGCAAGAGGATATTGAGGGAAGGAGGAGGAGGCAGCGAACGCAAGACACACACACTGTGTCCTTCCCCACCGGGAGAAACCACCCTCAAGGGAAAAAGTACAGGGAAGCCACTCTCCGCCCCGCCTCTACCAGCTTGCCCCAGGGTCTGGCAGCAGTCCCCATGCACCTGCTCACCTGTCTATCCGCTCAGGGTGGTTGGGGGAGGAACGAGGGGTGTCGGGGTGGGTAGGTGGAAAGAGAAGGAGGGCAGGGCAAAAGAGGGGGTGCTCCGAGGGCTCCGCCCCCGGAGGCTCTGCGCAGGCGCAGTGGCCGCTACCGCAGGCAGGGGGCGGCAACATGGCGGAGTGAGCGGCGGCGTCGGGGCTTCACAACAACAGTGGCGCCCGTAGCAGCGGCAGCAGCAGCGTCAGTAGCGTCGGCCACAGCCTGAGCTTCGGCACCGGCCAGCGTCGCGGCCAGCTGCTCGCGGCCCAGGGCTTTTCGGAGCGGCGGCCGCATCTCCGCGGGGGGCGGGCCGGGCCGGACGGACCGGGAGGGGGAGAGAGAGGAGGCAGCGGCAGCGGCGGCGGCAGCGGCGGTACAGCTGCTGGGCGGGCACTGCCGCTCGCCGGGC
>NC_043703.1:65321123-65330484 GCF_006229205.1 Suricata suricatta | reverse complement strand
CCTGGGAATAACCCACCGCCTCCGCCGGGGAAGGCGCCGGAGCGGGCCGGGCAGACGCGCAGGCGGGAGCGGGCCCGGCGCCGCGGCGCTGGTGGATGCTGGGGCTCCGAGGCGACGGCCGGGGGGCGGGGGCCGAGGCAGGTATAACGGTACCGGCGGAGGCAGCGCCTCTGCTCTTCCCTTCTCCCCAGGAGGGGGGCAAATGGCGAGTGAGAAGCCGGGCCCGGGCCCGGGGCTCGAGCCTCAGCCCGTGGGGCTCATCGCCGTCGGGGCCGGAGGCGGAGGCGGCGGCGGGGGCAGCGGCGGTGGAGGCAGCGGGGGCAGCGGGATGGGAGAGCTGAGGGGGGCGTCCGGCTCCGGCTCGGTGGTGCTGCCCGCGGGGATGATTAACCCTTCCGTGCCGATCCGCAACATCCGGATGAAATTCGCAGTGTTGATTGGACTCATACAGGTCGGAGAGGTCAGCAACAGGGACATCGTGGAGACCGTGCTCAACCTGGTAAGGGAAAAAGGCGTGCTCTCTCTCTGCCTCCCAGCCCCCATAGCCCCTCTCCCCAGCCTCCCGCTCCCACACCTCCACCCCGGGGTCGCACACGCAGCGCGTCCCTGGGAACACCGATCGTCGGGCGGGTATTGCCCAGCGGGTGACCTGCTTGCGCGCAGCCGTAGCCACGCCACCTCCTTGCTCTCCTCTGGTCCTCTCCTGCCACCTGAGTGCAGTGCCCAACTTAACAACGCTTATTATCACTTCTGACTATGAGTAGAAATCGTTCCTTGTGCAGGTTTTGGGTCGGCTTGAGAGTTTAGTTAGGGGGAGGCCTCCTTTTCTCTGGGGTTCTTTTTTCTACACTCTTAATTGTCCGCGGTGTCGCTCTCCGAGGATGAGAGCTTTGCCCCTGGAGCCTAAATTCCCCGTGCTACCGAAATGTGAGAAGCGCATTAGCTCTCACTTGAGCAGCTGGGGTGTGATGTTTTCGAATGAGGGAAATGGTGCAGTTTTGCATCTGCCTTTAAATATATTCAGAGACTGTGATGGAGAGTGTTGTAGGAGCATCTATTTCCTGCCCCCCTCCACCCCCACCCCCCCGCTCCATCTCTTTTTAGGCAACCTTCTTTCTTTGCAATATTGCCTTGAATATGCTGACCTGCTAGTCGTGTGTGTGTGTGTGCGCGCACACACACACACACACAAGGTGTTAAAATATGAGGGCACCAAATCATACAGGTTGGTTTCTATGGTTGCCTTCCGAGAGCGTGGCATGTGGATAAAGACTAAAGGAAAGGTGTTCAATGTAGCCATAGGTTTTGGTTTCTTTCATGATAAGAAAGAGTTACTGCAGAACTGTGTATGACTTAATGTTTTGCGCTATCTACGGAGAGGCTCAGAAGCCTTCAAGATGTCAGGGGAAGAAATGAGAAGAAATAAAGAGAGAGCATCATACATTGCAGATAATTAAGAGTAGTTCATTTTTAATGTTTTGCAAATGCAGTTTTTGCTGCAGCAAAGCTTTTAAAAACAGTTTCCTCTGCAATATCTAATCTTTGACACACCGTAAGGCAGGATTTTGGAAGGCAAGCCTTAAATCCGAGCTTTCAGTTGACTATTGTGTTTGGTGTGGAGTCACAGGAATATAAAAATATGCTTGCAGGGGGATTTTATAACACCCATGCAGTCTGCTTCTTCAGCCAAGCAATTATTTTTATTTGATCTGTTGGAAAACCGAAAGAAAGCTGCAGCAGCAACGTTGCCCTGAGATATGGATTAAGGTCTATGGTTTATGAACCTCTTAAATTCACAGAAAAGTTAAAGCTGGTTTTTTTTCGTTTTTCTTCTTCTTCCTTTTTTTTTTTTTTTTTGCTTGTACATCAAGTCAAAGATAGGAAAATATGTCTTTGTTTAGTTATATTTATTACTGTTTAAATAGAATACACCTCTTTCTACTTCTGTGTACCTTCAAAAAAATCACCACAAAAGTCACTGTAAGTTTGAGGAAATGTCACCACCTGGATATAACCAAATTATTTTCAAAACAGTAATAGAAATTTGTTTCATGGGAGTTTTAATTTTAACCAGCTGCAAATAGGAGGTCAGTAACTTGCCTTCTATTAAAATAAGATGAAATCTCTAAATATATTAGAATGTTAGCAGATACTGTATTTTTAAAAATTTGAAAGAACACATTTAAAGTTTTTTTTTTCCATTTTTCACCTAATCAGTATCATTTTTACATAGATGATGTGGTATTAGGTTATTTTAATATGTATTTTTATGCTTAATACATTTTAACATGATAAGAGGCTATAGAGCTCTCACAAGCTGGAAACTGATTTGAATGTGTAACCAGTTTGGACTCTGCAGCAGTAATGATGTATGCCAGATCAGTTCTTAACAGATGGGGTTCTATAGATATACAGTAGGTTAAGAAAGGAAGTGAAGCACTCCTTTTGAGATAAAAATGAAATCTAACTCTCTTCCAGTGCAGTTGAAATCTGGCGTGAAGTCTCAGTATGCAAACATTATGTTAGAAATTAACTTTACTGTTAAGCTTAATTAGAGTAATCAGAGATAAGGTAATATGGATGTCCCCAAATCCACATAAGACCTTGTAACTGCATTGCTCTTGGAGTAAAAACGGTTAGGCTTAAAATTTCTTTGTACATACTTAAAGAATGCAGTAAGTCTTTAAATGGAAACTTTTGGGAAAGGGATAAAAGACAAAAGGAGCTATTTACTATTAAGTTGTTAATTATATTGATTGTGGAATACAGTTGGTCACTTGAAGGGTAATATTTCCTGAACTGTAGGTTTAGGGCTTTATCTTTCTAATATACTCATGATAAAAATGTTATGTGAAAATTTAAGCTGATTCTGAAAATATTTGGGATCACAAGCAGTTAAAAAAAGAATTACCAAAACTTATTGATAAATCAGTAAAACACATGTAGAGTACTCAGTGACTAGTTAGAACTTGGCTTCTAATAATATCTCTAAAATGAGTTTTTAAAATTTTCAATCTCAATTTAAAATATTAAATAAAAAAATTTAGGTGGAAATAGTGAAATCTCTATCACGGTGTCCTGTATGACAGAAAAGAAGGGAGAGGCTCTAATGAAACTTCAAAACAAAACAGTTTCTACCTTAAACAGTCTCAGTCACCTTTGCCAAAATATTTTTCTTTTCATTTCTCCTGTACATTCTTTATCTCTAGATAATATGAGAATACTAATACTTGGTTTTCAGGTACTATTTCTCTCTTGCTTTCCCCCCAAAATTAAAAGTTTTGCTGAGTAAAGTTTAATCATGCAGTGAAAATATAGGACTTATACACAGTCCTGCTTGTACTTTTTCTGCTTTTGTTTGCCAAAGGTAGAGCTGTTTCCATTATTGAAGTGGATTGTGAGTTTGAAGAATCACCAGTGTAGTAAGAAATAAAATCAATAATTTCTATTGTAGATGAATGAATTTTGTGTAATGACACTGTTAACTTGAAACATTAAAATATAGCACCCCATACTTATATTTATAGCATCAGGAAGATGAGTAAATTAATTCATAAATAATGTTACAATGAAGAGTGTATTGCCAAGGATTTTGCAGTGTAGCTTTATCCGTGAAAGAAGATGATCATCCACAAACTTTGGCTTTAGGAAGAATTATTTAGTATGATACTATAAGAGAGTCTAACTGTAGATAAGGAAGGAATTTGGTTGTCTGTTTCAGTTATAAATCAGGCATACTGCTTAATCCAGTGCTTCCTTTGTAAATACCCTTAACATATGTGTATATAAGGTTTTTCTTTCCTTGAGGTAAATGCTATGTAAATATCATGTGTTCTTTGTTTATAACATGAGAGTTTCTTCTTATCAAAAGATTTTAATGTAAACATAGTTTTAGAAAAGATAAAATAGAGGATTGACATTTACTTAATTAGAGAATTGACACCAGGGTTTTTTGAATAGCTGTCTTAGGCAGTATAATTCTATAGCATTTAATTTGTAAAATTGGCTTTTCACAAATTACAGTGCAGTATCAGTATATCTTTACTTGTAGAAAATATTTCCTCTGATAGTTTCATTTTTTTACATGTAAATAGCATATTGTATTGAAAGCAATACTGGATACTTGGAGGGAATTATGCATATGGATCATAGTATTTTACTTAAAAGGGATTTTTAAAGTTAATCTCTTATACTTAAATGTGACAGTAACTTTTCTTAGAGTTTTTTTCATTTGTAGCTTGATAATCAGGATCATTTTCATTTTAAAGATACTTAGAATTTCACAAACAAAAGGTTCTGCTTTTGAACTAAATTTATTTTAAAAATATATAGTTGCATCTTAGAATCATGAAAGTCCCTAAGTAACTAAACCACATTTACTTGTATTAAAAAGAGACTTTTTTTTGCATTTTCATTTATGTTGACATGTAAGTCTTTTAATATTAATTTGAATTATATTTTACTTTTGCTGTTGGGTATTGGAAGTTAAGTTAAGAATTCATTGGTAAACATTGGAATTTGCCATATCTAGAGTTCTGAGATTTTCCACAGAAAGATTAATTTAACCATGTAATCACACTAAGGCAGTCTTGATGAGCACTGAGAAATGAGTAGAATTGTTAAATCATTATATTGAACACTTACAACTAATATAACACCGTATATTAATTACACTCGAGTAGAGACGAGCCTGTAAACAGCCAATACTCTATAGCCATGTTATGATCAAGGTATATTAATTTTAAATAAGTATTTTGTATATTGCTAGTCAGTTTTTGGCAAATACTGTGCTGTTAATTAAATGTATCTCAAAGTTTTCTCTCTACTATGCTTTCTCCAAACACAGTATAGACAGGTGCATTGGTCCTACCAGACTCAACCCCCATTTTGGATCTCTGATGTGCTGTATCATAAAATTCAGTCATTCACATTTTTGACTCTTTACTTTAAATATTATTTTGCATCAGTTTCATAGGTTTCTAATGTTTTGACTGTACTGTTCATCTTTTATGCATCGTCAGCATATAGTAGGCATCCCCTGATTTCCAAGAGTTGTTTTGCCCCTTCACTTTTACGAAAGACCTATCTTAGTACCTGTTTTTGTTACCCACAAGAAATCCAAAGAGGATTATTACTTTTACAAAATAAGCTGTTGCTGTACTAGTAGTAGGTCTTTTGTAAAAGTGAAGTAGTATATTGCCAACTTTTGCACAGTGGGGAATACGCTTCACTCTGTGCCATTTCGACTTACAAAATGTTTCATGGGAACACCTCCTTTTGGATAGTGGGGAAACCTGTATCTCCTTTTACAGAGACATACCTATCACTCTCTAGTATTGTTATTTATATATGTTTCCCCTCCTGTGCTTGGTCCCCATGAGGGCAGGAGGCTATTTTATGTGCACAGATGGTCCCCGACTAAAACAATGGTTCAACTTCTGCTTTTTTGGCATTACAGTGGTATAAATGTGATGCTCATTAGAAACCATACTTAGAATTTTGATCTTTTCCTGGGATCGTGATATGCAGTATGACCCTCTCTCATGGTGCTGGGCAGCAAGTCACACCCCCCAGTTAGCCACTGGGTCTTGGGGGTGAACAACCTATACACTGACAACCATTATGTACCCATACAACTGATTTGTTTTTCTGTTCTTTCAGTGGAGTATTCAGTACATTTCAGGAGATTTTCAACACTTTATTATAAACTAGGCTTTGTGTTAGATGGTCCACCCACCTGCGGGCTAATGGAAGTGTTCTGAGCATGTTTAAGGTAGGCTGGGCCAAGCAGTGATGTTCACAGTGTTAGGTGTAGGAAATGCATTATTGACCTTTGAAATTTTCAAGCTTAATGATGGGTTTATCTGGATATCTGAAGATATGTATTTATTTTTTATACCTTTGGCTCTTGGGTAAGTTAAGTGCATTTTGAGTAGGCAGGACACAATTATAGGCAGTAGAAGACCAGTTTCTGAAATTATGATCAACAGTAGGGTGGAGTCCCAACATCCTAAAATAAATTGGACTCCTTTCATTTAATGTATTGCCTTGTTCTATAACTAGAAATGTGTGTTGAATATGTAAGCATTATGTAGGCCTTGCTGCATATGTAAATGGTATTTTAGACTGGCGTATTGGAAGAAGTAAGAATCTGATAAAAAGTTTCAATAAACTATGTATGTTAAATATATAAGCATATAACAGAGATTGTGTTATTAGCAAAGAATAATGCATTGAAGAGAAATTAAAAAGTATTTTTACAGTTTGTCATATTACCAGGAATAGTAGACATCTTTTGTTTTTGATGTCTACCATAGTGCCCTTGTTTTTTTTGCTAAGGGTGATGCAGTTGCTTTTGAGGAACCACTTATCCCCCATTTTACAGTTCACCTGGTTTTGGTAGGTGGGGCATATAACACAGGTGTGGCCAGAATCACTGTGATTGGTTCAGGAATGAATATTTAACTCTAGGGGAACCACTGGGTCAGTCACAAGACTCGGGCTGAAACTTTCTCTTGATAATGCTGAACTGATAGATGTCTCCTGTACCTGTGGGAGCCTGTATTAGAATTTGGCTAAATATGAAGAGAGAGTGAGAAATACATTCTTGGTTCTGCCTGAGCCCCTGCAGTTCCCTATGCTTGTGGGGATTATCTTCTGACCATTAAACTCTCTCCTTTAAAGTTTATTATTCTTATTAGCTTAAAGTCATTTTAATGGGGTTTTGTCACTTGTAAATGGGAAGAATCCTTCATAGCACAGACTTTAATAAATGGAAGTGGGACATTGTAAGGAACAGACATGTTGAAATGAAGGCAATGAGGACTTTACTTCCCCCTAACAATTCCTTTTAAGGAATTACAAACAGCTGTTTTAAATTGTCACTGGTGTTATCTTTGTCCATGGAATGACTAAGGCTGTAACTTTAGTGAAACTGGCGTGTTTTGGTCCTTTCTTGTGGACCTTGATAATGTTTTATAAGAGGGCAGCTAGCTTTGGTGCAGGCTGGCATGCTTGAGAGCAGAGAGGGAAGAAAATTCTGTCTTTCTAAGTGGAGGAGGCCCTTTCTGCTTGCAGCTATGCATAGCAGAGAATCAGAATATCAAGAGCCTTGAAGTTTGAAAAACCTAGTTTTTTTTTAACCTCATGCTAAAGTTGGCAGGAGTTTAAATTAGAACCACATAAAGTTCTATTTTATAAGCTTCCCTCAAGCACCTCAGTGCATTGTACTCTCAGCTTCCTGACCAAAGTAACAATCCAGTTACTAAAGAGCTTTGAAAGAGGCTGCAGCCAGGGAACAGGTGAGAGGGAACCATGCCTCCTCACTCAGGTTATCGTTTCACGTTGTTTCAAGGAAAATCATTAAGCTGGGGGTGAAGGGGATGAGTACTGGGAAGGTCTGTTGCTATGAGACAGGATATTGTCAGGAAACTGAAAAGATGGAAATCTAGATTGGTAAGCTGTATGTATCCTGACAAGATCTCTTGGCTTTGATGCTAATTCAGCCAGGTGACTGAAGTTAATTGACCAAAAACCTTACTAAGTTTTTAGCAAAACTACTTTCTAGGATTACTTCAAGTCTGGTAAACGAAGTCTTGTGTTCTTTTCCTTCTAAGGCAGTTCTAAGCTTCATGAGTGGAAGGGCTGCTAAAGCAGTAGAGCTGCTAGACGGAAAATCTGTGGCCATGAGGGTAAATGGACAAGCAAGGCGTTCTAGGGGTAGTAGGGATGAGCATATCCGAATGGGCTGAGCTGGGAGCTCCGTTGCCAAGATGGGAAATTTTTGCTGCCCTAACCAGTAGTATATGGTTTATGCTTTGAATTAGTGACTGTGGGCTATCTTCACCACTCTTCTAAGAGACAGTTATTATTTATGTTCTCTTACCATCTGTTTTAAGTATCCAGGAGATAGTTAAATGTATGTAGCCCTATGTTGTTAGAAAATGAGGCACCATGAAAAAGAATGCACATTTGGATATGACCAAAGAATAATCTTTGTTCATAGCACAAAGATTTTAGACTTGTAGCTTCATACAGTAGCTTGACATTGTCTTTGTCTCTTCCCCAGCCCCTCTCACCCTGCACCCCTTTGGAGTGATAAGTATGTTTTCTACTGTGGTTAAGGTAGTAACATTGTTAAACCTGGGTGTTAAAAATTACATATATAGAAAGAAGTGAGTGTAAAAGGTGTATGGGCAGCCAGGGGCTGGAATCTTACAATTTTCTGTTGGTTTTGGCTGCATAACTTCCATTCTTTCTGTTGCTAACTCTTCTAGATTTTTTGACATTCCTTTGGGAAGTCATCCTTTCTTGATTCTTGGCTGCTGTGGTTTGAAGTTCCCATGGATTCCTTTCTGTTTTCCTGGATCAGAAACAGAACCTGGACCTGGATCATCAGTAACAGCTTTTGATTAAAAATATAGTTGCATATCTGAGCAGCTTGGTAACTCCATTCTGTCCGAGAAAAAAACACAAACAAAACAAAACACAAGATACTGACAATTGGAGTTGATAAGATGGTAGAATGTAAGTTTATATTTGGGAATCTGCCACCATAAATGCAGAGCATGCTTGAGAGTGGACCTATCACAGAGGCACCCAGTACCTAGAGGTAGATTACATGACATCTTTGGAACTTTTCAGGTCAGTTATTTCACAGACGTTTCAATGCATTAAACTAATACATTTTCTGTTTTGCTTATTCAAATTGGGTTTTTATCCATTACACCCCAATCATTTCTGAGCAGTATTCTAAGTTAAATTTAAAAAAAATCTTAGGTATTAACTATCGTGGGACAAAACATACAAAAAATATTAACTTGGCAAAGGATTTGCTTTACTTCAAGAAAGAAATATACATTACGAATTAATATAGAAACTTATTTTTACTAAATAACATAGGTGATATACAGTGAAAAATAGGTGATTAAATAAAAAACAGCACCTTCCTACACTGTTGGTGGGAATGTAAACTGGTGCAGCCGCTCTAGAAAACAGTGTGGAGGTTTCTCAGAAACTATCCATAGAACTCCCCTATGACCCAGCAATAGCATTGCTGGGGATTTACCCAAGGGATACAGAAGTGCTGATGCATAGGAGCGTATGTACCCCAATGTTCATAGGAGCACTTTCAACAATAGCCAGATCATGGAAACAGCCTAAATGTCCATCACCTGATGAATGGATCAAGAAGATGTGGTTTATCTATACAATGGAGTACTACATGGCCATGAGAAAGAATGAAATCTGGCCATTCATAGCAAAGTGGATGGAACTCGAGGGTGTCATGCTAAGCGAAATAAGTGAGGCAGAGAAGGACAGATACTATATGTTTGCACTCATAGGTCTAACAGGAGAACAG
>NC_043703.1:65319477-65321023 GCF_006229205.1 Suricata suricatta | reverse complement strand
ATGAATGGATCAAGAAGATGTGGTTTATCTATACAATGGAGTACTACATGGCCATGAGAAAGAATGAAATCTGGCCATTCATAGCAAAGTGGATGGAACTCGAGGGTGTCATGCTAAGCGAAATAAGTGAGGCAGAGAAGGACAGATACTATATGTTTGCACTCATAGGTCTAACAGGAGAACAGGAGAAACCTAACAGAGGACCATGGGGAGGGGAAGGGGGGAAAGAGAGTTAGGGAGAGGGAGGGAGGCATATCATGAGAGACTATTGAATACTGAAAACAAACTGAGGGCTGAAGGGGGAGGGGGAAAGAGGAAGAGGGGTGATGGCCATGGAGGAGGGCACTTGTGGGGAAGAGCACTGGGTGTTATCTGGAAACCAACTTGACAATAAACTATAAAAAAAAAAGTGACACCTGAACACACACACACACACACACACACACACACACGCGCGCGCGCGCAAGAAAGATAGGTGATTAAAAAGAAAATTACCCTTGTGTCCTACACATGCTAAAATAATCTTAAATGGGGTTGTAGGGCATGTAAAATGTTAGTGCTGTTCTGAATGACATTTTAACCATATATATTAAGAGATTTAGAGAGGTTCTTGTTATTGGGACTCCTGGGTGGCTCAATTGTTTGAGCATCTGACTTTGGCTTAGGTCATGATCTCATGGTTTGTGGGTTCAAGCCCCATGTTGGGCACTGTGCTGACAGCTTAGAGCCTGGAGCCTGCTTTGTATTCTGTGTATCCCTCTCTGTCCTTTCCCTGCTCGCTCGCTCGCTCGCTCTCTCTCTCTCTCGCAAAAATGAATAAACATTAAAAAAATAATTCTTTAATTAATTCTTAGTTCTTTAGGCTAAGGAAACATTACCTGTGGACAAGTATGAGGAATATGTATTATGCTAAGTAAAATAAGTCAGGCGGAGAAGGACAGATACCATATGTTTTCACTCATATGTGGAACAGGAGAAACTTAATAGAGGACCATAGGGGAAGGGAAAGGGAAAACAATAGTTAAGGAGAGGGAGGGAGACCAACCGCAAGAGACTCTTAAATACTGAGGACAAACTGAGGGTTGATGGGGTGTGGGGGAGAGGGGAAAGTGGGTGGTGGGCATGGAGGCCGGCATTTGTTGGGATGAACAAATATATAATAATAATATATATGGTTAAACCAGTTTGACGATTAACTATATTCAAAACAAAACAACAAAATAAAATAACATAAATGGCAACCACCTAAATGTTTAAGGATAAGAAAAGGGTAAATCATTTTATATCTATATTATGGAATACCATGCAGCCATTAAAAATTTATGTGCCTTAGTTTTCTTATGTGTAAAAAAGGGTATTTACCTCAAGGTTGTTGGGCAGATTAAATGAAATAATATATGTAAAGCATTTGGTAAGCAGTTTATTTAGTGCTTACTGCTGTTATTTTTATTCTTATCTTGAACCTGTGGATTATCTGATCATAGAAAAAAGATAATGATCTAAATAACACTGAGTTGTATTCTTTTAGTTTGGAGTACCTGAAGCC
>NC_043703.1:65301515-65319377 GCF_006229205.1 Suricata suricatta | reverse complement strand
ATATATGTAAAGCATTTGGTAAGCAGTTTATTTAGTGCTTACTGCTGTTATTTTTATTCTTATCTTGAACCTGTGGATTATCTGATCATAGAAAAAAGATAATGATCTAAATAACACTGAGTTGTATTCTTTTAGTTTGGAGTACCTGAAGCCAGTGAACCTCTCACAGAAAGGATATCAGGTACTCACAGATCTGTTCTCTTAGTGAAACGTAGGAAGTCTGTTCTGCATCCTGCATAGCCTTTAAGCATGGGGTATTTTTTTCCCCAATTACCTATTTTGAGTATGGAAGATGGAAAACTGGGGAAGGAATAAACATGAGGTAACAGGAGTTCCTTTGTCTGGAATCACTTCTATCTCTTCCTTCCCTCTCACATGGCTGAATTTCATATGTAGATGTAGTAGGAAATAATAGTGATCCTAGGTAAATAATACCTCCCTCTGGGAGTATTATGTTAAATATTTAGAAGACTACTTGAGTAACAAGCCTAAGGGGCAAGTTAGGGGTTTAAAAACTATTTTGTGATGAGTTGTTTTGGAAAATAATATTAGCCTATATGTTAATATCTCTTTACTGTTTAAAATACACTCATGAAATTATACTGTGTTAGCTAGTCCTCAGAATAACTTCTTATTCAGATACCATTCCTTCTCTACAGATTGTGGAAACTAAGGCTGCAGGAAGTGTGAAGTAGTTAGAAAAGGCTCTCAGGTTATTAAGTAGCAGAGTTGGGATTCCAGCCTTCAGATTCAAATGCTAGAGTGCTATTCATAATTAAACAAAGTGTAGACACTTAGAAATTATCCCAAAGGCAAGCATTTTATGAAGAGATGATGTTGGAAGGGAAGGTCCAACCAGCCTCAGGAGTTGGTTCTGGGGTAGGGAATGCTTCTCATGGAAGACTCAGGACTTTCTCTTCACAGGAAGTCAAAGTGAATGCAGGACAGTTTGATGGGTTTGTACACAAAGATGATTCTAGGAAAAACTGTATTGTGAACTGTTTATTTTTGAGTTTTGGGAAATAATTGATTGTAGAGTTTTATAAATGGTTTTGAATTCATAAAGTTTTGAATTCCTTACCTTTTCATCAGGCTAAATGTTGGTACTTCAGATATTACTTTGAACCAGAATAATAGTACAGATTAATATATTTATTTTATGTAGAAAAAGTGGATTTGTTATGTATTCATATTAATTAAATGAACCACCACATATATCATACTTGCTTGGATAAAACAAATGAGTTATAATAGGAATTTTTCTAGGTCTAGGTAATATAATTTTCAGTAATTGTGATTCCTCTCTCAGTTTACTAAAGTAGAGCAAACATTGATTAATGGCAATTTTTATCAAAGTGTAAATGTCTAGATATATTTGTCTTTAGCAAATAGTTTCATTTTCTGAGAGAAATAACTTGCAGCTTATTTAAAGATGGCATATATGTATTTCTACTGTTACCTTAAAATTTTTTCCTTGTGGGAGGTAATTGGCATTTATAGATTGGATTTGGTTTCATACCTTATGTTTTTAATATCCTCTTCTCGCCCCTCTAAAGTAAACATGGATTTACTTTAATATAATGAGTAAACTGTAGCTGAAGTTAAGAGGCTTGTCCAAGTTTGCAAAGCAGTTTAGTTGCAGAAACGAGACTCAAAGTTAGATGTTCCATCTCCAAGTACATTGCTCTTTAAAATATGAGCAACCTTTAATGATGATGGTGGTGTTAGCAGCTCACACGTGCTGACTGAATCCTTACGTGCCAAGCGCTGCGTCAGACATACGAAGTCATTATCTCGTCCTGTCATCCAGACATGAGAAGTATAATTTTCACGGAAATAAAAAGTTGTCTTTCTCAGTTAAGCTAAGTCTGGTATCTTAGAAGTGTTTTCAGCTTCAATTATAAAATCAATATTATATTATAAAATGTCATAAAATTATTTTACATGATTAGTTCTAATTCTGTGTAACTTGATTACCTTTTCAGAGTCCTTGAATTTAAATTATTTAAATTGTTTTAAAAATCTTATAAGTCATCAACAGAAAAATGTTTCTTTTATTATATCATATTGACTGTTACTTGCTAAATAATTATTGCATTTCTCAAGTCATCATGTTCTTCCATCTTTTGTCTAAAGAACTCTTAATTATGCTTTAAGATTTAGTTCTCATTGTCTACTTAGACCATACTACCTTCCTTATCTCCTCCTAGGAGCTCTTCCTCCCATCCTGTGATCTCCCATAACATTTTGTACCCACCTTAAATTTAGCGCTTGCACAATCTGGTTTAAATATTTGTTTACCTGTCAGATTACCCTGGAGACTCTGAATCCCTTGAGATCAGACCACTGTGTTATTCACCTGTGGTGTCCTGAGTGCTTATAATAGAATCTGGAATTTTGTGCTGTTTATTGAACTTTTTTTTTGAATGAGGATTTTTGCACTCTGATATCGTTTGCTTGTTTTGGTCACTTTTGGCCTGGGGTATAAATCTTGTTTTCACAGGCTTTTGTGATTCTTTTAATTTCTATGTTTGCCTCTTTTTTAACATTCAGTTTTCATTTTTCTCAGGGGTGGGAGAGAGGAAGGTATTTAGGTATATATAGCATGGTTTATGATTAAAAGAAAGTTTAAATTTGAAATGGGTAAGGAATTATAGGGTCTTCAGATCTGGTGAATAGCCTGACTCTATCACCTGACCAGGCAAGGAAAGAGAACCAGGTGGGTTAAGATCCTGTGCTCTTTCACAGATTAGGAGTTAACATTTAGATTCACTGACTCTTAGTCCAGTGTTTTTTTTTTTTTCCCCCCCATTTTATCTTGGTGCCTACAGTTCCACTTTGCTCAGATAATTTGTGGTTTTAGTTTATAACTTTCAAACGTAAGGATGCTTTTATTTTTGGTTTTTTTTTCACTCAGACAGGCTTGGATACTTAAAGTGATGGTTAAATAAATTACTAAGTAATCCTAACCTAATGTTCTTTTTTTTAAGTTTACTTATTTATATTGAGAGAGAGAGAGAGTGAGTGAGCGAGCTCACTGTCACAAGTGTGGAGGGGGCAGAGAGAGGGAGAGACGTAATCCCAAGCAGGCTTTGCTGGCAGCACATGCAGTGTGGGGCTCAAGGCGATCATGAGCTGGGCTGATACAGAGTTGGACACTTAACTGACCGAACCCCGCAGGCGGCCCTCCTGACTTAAGTGTTCTCTTGCCAGAGTAAAGATACTCATTGGGCATATAATAAAGAATTATAGTCCATACATTAATAACTAGAGGTTCAGCATAGGAAATAGAAAAATAAGCAGATAAATTACAATGGTAAAAAGTGGTATAACAAAGATTTAAACAAAATGCCATGGAGACCATGGATCCATGAACTTTTTTCCTGGAGGAGTCTAGGAAGGTAACATTGTTAGGTAACTTTTGAACTTGATCTTGAAGGACAAGCTACTATTTCCCAAGATAAAAGGAGCAGGGGTGGAAAAGTTTCTACCAAGAGGATAGCTTGCACAAGGAGACAGGTCATGACTGACCTCATGGTTTTGTCCTCTAGTGTTAACTACAAACTAGAGTTATTTCTTCTTACAGAAGTCCCCCTGTTTTTATTCCACAAGTGTTCACATTTTTCTCCCCTCTCAGGCTTGCTCAGGGGAGGTGTAAAATTTATTTGAGTTCTATTCAGTGAATGATTTCAGGAGCTCTATGTCTGTAGGTATCATATTTGCGTGCTCCCAGACTTCTGATCTATTGACTCTTTGACATGGGGGGGTATATCTTTTTCCTATCAACTTTTCCTTTCTTTCGACTGTTGAAAGAAAAGTATTTGTTATACTATAATGTAATAACTGTGTACACATAGGAAGCATTCAATAAACACTGAATGAATACCATATAAAAATAAAGGAATGGGGTGCTTGGCTGGCTCAGTCCATAGAGCATGTGACTCTTGTTCTTGTGTTTGTGAATTTAAGCCTCACACTGAAGGTAGAGATGACTTAAAAAAATAAAATCTTAAAAAAATTAAAGGAATGTCTCATACTGACAGAGTTAGATAAAGGAGACTTATTTTTAGTGTGTCGTAACTCAGAAGAGAAACTAAAGTTAAATAGAGAAAAGTTAACTAATGGCATTGACTTCTTTTTGAAATGTGTAATTAATTATCCTATTTTGCTTGTACTATAAATTAATTTAATATGAATTTCATATATGTTCATTTGAGTAGTGTTCATTGTCCTTAATGCGTGGCAGGTATTTCTATGAGTGGTAAGATAACTTGGACTTTATGAGTAGCTGAGGAAAGCTACGCACAAAAAATAGTTTGCAGAATCTCCATTTAGTTGAGACTTGCTAGGAGAAACGGACTTTCCCCTTTAATACCTTGTAGCCATATGCGCGAGGCGGGGATGATAGAGTAGATGGAAGCTGTGCTGTTACCAGGTATTTTCTAAAGCCCGTTGTTCATGTTATTTCCAAATTGCTGTGTTCCCAACTATCTTCATCTCTGAAACTCCACGGATACGTTTCAGGAAGATACCATGTGGTTTAATGCAATGTTCTCATGAAACTCTAACATTTTAAATGTTTGTTGTTTACTTTATCCAACCAAGAAGGCATGTAAGTGCTCTATTTGGGAAATGAATGTTTCTAAATGAATACTTTGATAACTAACGCTTAAAAACAATTTTTGATATGCCATATTAATTTAGCTACTGCTTTACCATGTCAGTTTCTTATAATGTTATGCATCCAACACATTTATTTTCAACAAATAGGCATGAGTATCTTAATAAAGAATACAATTATTAATGTTGGTGGTAAATGTGGCTTTTGAAATCAGTAAGAATTATTATTTATTTTTTAAAATGTCATTATTACTGGTTTATTTCAAAGTTAACTCAGTTTGTTTAAAGTCTTTATGTTTTTTTTTATTATTGTGAGAAAATTCACTGGTATAACTGTTTTCATATTCCCAAATTGGAACTCCCCAGGCCTTTTCCCTCAGGTCCTGGTGACCACTAGTATACTTTCAGTCCCTATGAGTGTGACTGTTCTGGTTACTTCATATAAGTGTCATCCTACAGTATTTTTCCTTTTGTCCAGCTTCTTTCATCAAAGAGTAAGAGATTTTTGTTCAAACCAGTCTCCATTGGCAACACAGATAAGATACTGTGGAGACTGTATTTGTAGGTTACATTTATAAATTCATGATCTGCATATGTCAGTCTTTTTTGTTGATGGAACTGAAAAACAGTTTCCAATAAGAAAAAGTAATTTCAATATGACTCAAGACTCTTCTGTTTCTCGAATATTATGTGGAATAGAGATATATAGACCATAGTAATATCTCTTTAAAAAGTTACTCTTTTTCTCTCTCTGCTTTGTTTCCATAGTATAGCTGCTCTTAATCCTCTTACGTGGAACTTGTCAAAAAAAAAAAAAAAACCAGCACACAGTTCTAACCTTGTAAATTCTTAGTATATCTCTTTCTTTTCTCTATATTACAAAGCCTAAAATAATTTCCATTTAGACTGGTAAGACAATCTCAGAGGGTGGGGGAGTAGGAGACGCAGCAGGCCAAGCCAGAATTCTTGGGAGTAGGCATAGGGAAAGAAAGACCAGGAATACTCAAACATGAGTAATTCTTGTCATCCAAAAATTAGTTAATTATGGAAGACAGTAGCTATTTGTTGCAGTGATTTCAATTTCTTATGGAATACTCAGTAGTGATTTAACCTCAACTCCTTCATTAAAAAAAAAATACAACAGTATGTAATTAATTTATTAAGAGTTTTTTTTGTTAATCTGCTTGTATTAAACAATCTGTTTTAAAATTAAAAAAATCTTCTCTAAAATTTATCTTTTTAAAAAAATGTTTGTTTAGTTTTGTGGGAGAGACAGCACAAGTTGGGGAGGGACAGAGAGAGAGGGAGAAACAGAATCCGAAGCAGGCTTCTCCAGGCTCTGTGCTGTCAGATCAGAGCCCAACACTGGTCTCGAACTCACAAACCCCAAGATCATGACCTAAGCTGAAGTCAAACATTTAACCAACCGAGCCACCCAGGTGCCCCTCTAAAATGTGTTTTTCATCCTACCTACCTAGTTATAAGCTTCTAGAATGCATACCCGTATTATTTGAACTCATTTATGTAGTATACAGCTTCTGAAGATGAATCTTTACTTTAACCCTTTTTCTTTACTTTTAAGAAATAACATGATTTATCCATCTTCTTTTATAATAACCCTTGCAGTATAGCCCTACCTTATCTTAAATAACTTAGTAAAGATTTATCAATCATGGCTATATTAATGCCATTTTTAAGTCTATTGAAAACTTTGTCTCATTGTAAGTTTGTCTTTTCACATATTTACTACGTGTTTTAAAGAGCCTCTTCTTTTGGCTTCTCTGTAGTTATCTCTCCAGGGTAGACACTCCTATGTTTTGTGGCTGTTGAGAACTTCTTACAAGTTGGCTAATTAGAATTCATATGTGCTTTAAGTTTAAAATATACACTGTGTTTCAGAGTTAGATGAAGAAAATAATGTAAAATATCTCATGGTTAATTTTTACGTTGGTTTCATGTTGAAATGAAATATTATATGACACCTATATTTTACTTAGTAGAATTGTAGATTAAATATAGGGAGTAAACTTGTATAAATTTTGGTCCTGGGGAGAGAGGAGGTGAGTTTGGTTTTCATTGCCTACTCTCTTACTGCATGTGAGGGGAAGGAGCTAGATCTCTGTTGGGCATTTGTTGTTAATGAATAAGAGAAGGTGGAGGAAGAGATGAAGGGCACTGAGTGTGTTAAATTATTTTGAATTTCATCAGTCTCATAAAATCAGAATTCTAAAAATTAACATTTTATCAAAGTTGAGTTCATGGTTTTCTAAAATCTAGAAGAAAATTCAAGCTAGCTTGATATAGTTCAGTATTAGGATCACCACAAATAAGCCTTTTTTTTTTAACTGGTCTCATATTAGTGCTGTTTTAGTGAACTTTTCTTCCTCTGGAAGGAAATCCTTTTCCTTCCTACTGCCAAAAGGACTGTTTTTATCCTTCTGCCAGTCAAATTATAGTTTTTCATTATGTAGCATTCCAGAATTGACAGAATGTTCCAGAAAAATATGTTAGGTCAAGTATTATTATATGTAACAATGTAGAAACTATTTATAAAGTAGCATATTTATTTGTCTTGTTTTTTAAGTGTTGAGATTTAATGATTCATCTTTACCAAAGTGTGACTTTTCACACTGTAAGTTTCTTTGGAGTATCTGTTCCTATGAGTAAAACAGGATAAGGTGTGAATTTTCCCCCCTAGCTGTTAAACTGTTCACTTGCTGTTTCATTGCTATTACTGTTGAAGTCATCACCCTGGCAGACAGCAGACCCTAATTGGGTGGGATTGTAGAGTCAGTCTTTTACCCATTCGCTATACTAAGTTTAGATTCAAATGGATGTCACCCCTTTCCTTGATCTCATTAGTACCACACAGGGACTGACTAAACTAATGGGTCACGGTTCAGCAACCTAGCCTGAATGGTCATGGGATTGTTTCGAACCATTACCATTTCTTCACCTGGGCCTTAGGATCAAGCAGCATTCATTTTTAGGAGGACTGACTTATTCTGGGATGGTTTGAGTAGCTGTGAAGAAGCATTTTTCTCTGTGAAAATACTCATTTAGATACTTTTGTAGGAACTTTCTTGAGCAAATATATTTTGGTCAGATTTGCTGATTTTTAAAAATTAATTATATTGGGCTTTTTTAAAATTCCAGAAATAATATTTAATTGCAGTCTGAAAGGTAAACTAATGTATTTCAGTTACTGCATAACAAACTGTCATTCAAAATAACAGCTGAAGCCAATTACATTGAAAAATTATGCTGCCAAACTCTTAAAATAAATTGAAGATGACCTGCTTAGAATATATGGGATATAGACATACACAACATAGATTACAGTTCCAGGGAGAGTGGTTGGGGTTTTGGATCAATATGATAATGTATTTTGTATCTTATAGCCTTAATTTATTATCTTCATATGTAAAAGAAATAGATATATTAATGTGGAAGTAGTTTGAGAATAAAATTTAATAATTAGATGTATCACATTTGTGATATGTTACTAATTGTTAGAAAGGGGCTCTATTAATATAGTTTATTCATAAAGAAAAACCAGAGATCTTATAAAAGTTTGGCTTTATACTGTGATAGATATGAGTGGAGGAGGGGCAGAGAGAGAAGGAGACCCAGAATCTGAAGCAGGCTCCAGGCTCTGACCTGACAGCACAGAGCCCAGCATGGGGCTGGAACTCAGGAACTATGAGATCATGAGCTGAGCTGAAATCAGAGGCTTAACCAACTGAGCCACCCAGGTGCCCCTATCCATTTAATTCAAACAAATACTTATTGAATACTCACAATATGTAATGCTAGGCACTAAGGATACAATGATCAGGACAAATCCCTACACTGCAGTTTTTAATGCTGTAGAAGGTGGAAATTACAGCCAATTATATACGTAATTCTATGATAGAAATAATTCAGGGTATGGTGGGCCACACTGAAAGGAGAAATGTACTAATGAAGTCTAAGGAAGCCTTATGCTTGAGCTGAGGTTTGAAACCAGGCTAGGCCTTTCTAGAGCTATACAGTCATATGGTAGCCACTAGCTACATGTGGCTGGTGAGCAAGCACATGAAATGTTCTGAAAGCATAAAACTCATACTTGATTTTGAAGACGTGGTATAAAAAATATTATAATAATTTGAAAGTATTTATTACATGTTAAAGTGGTATTTTAAATATATTGGGGTAAGTAAAATATAATATTTTTTCCTGTTTCTCTTTACATTTTTTTCTAATGTGGGTAATAAAATTTAAAATTACATATATGGCTTACATAATATTTTCATTGGACAGCACTAGTTTAGATGGGAATATCTCAAAAATAAATGAACCATTGGAAGGATAGAAATAAACTAATATTCTAGCATGTTTTCTTTATATTTATGCATCTGTGTGTATATACATATACAGACATATATTTATACATTCAGACACACATATATAATCTTTATATTGTTTGATATATGGTTTTGGGTTTTCTTGATTTTCATATTTTGGGTTTTCTTGTTATGTGTTAGTAAACCTCATCCTAACTAGTGCATTGACTTAATAGCAATAATTTAAAAACCACATCTCATTGGGGAAAAATGTGTTCTCCCTGCTCTGGTAAAAGTTGCCTAAATAATTCATAGAAATCAATATGGCAACAAATTAAAATGCATTTTGTTGTCAGCAAATACTTTGGAAGGCAGATTGTAAACATTGCTTCAGAGTTGAAGAAGCAATTACAATAAAATGGAGGAATTTGTTTTGTAGGAGTTGGGCGAAAATGATTTCTAACATGTTTTGCTAGGTATTTGCTTGAATTATTTGCAAGACTGTTTCTTAATGAAAGAAATGATTGCTTGTTGTGAATTACTGTTAGAAAATATATGTGAAAATATACTTTCTGGAAATTCATGTTTATTCTGTTAACCAAAACAGAAGTTGAGAAGTAGCCTTACCTTACCAGGAAAACAGGGCATACAGTTTGTTATTTACTTGATTTATCAGAATCAGAGTCCCCTATTGTATTTAGATTGCTAATTTTGATATTAATTATCAGGAGTATCATATTTTAAGTAGGACCCTGAATGTGAATACTAGAATTCTGGAATGCCAGTACATGATAAGATTTCAAAGATTATCTGGTTTTCAGATGGAAACCTAGGCACAGGAAAGTTACTGGCTTAATCTGGGTTCTAGAGTTTTAAAATTGATATGCTTTAGGACTAGGTTTTGGGCTTTCTGGGTGATTCACAGCAATGTCCAGAGTAGAGGACACATCATAGCAGTGTTTTAGGGATGACTTGCCTAAAAGCTAGCACTATGCATTTGGATATTTGTCTAGATTTTGAGAGTTGGCGATGTGTGTTGTTGTCTTCCATTAAAATTTAAGAGTATACTTCAGCAACATTTTTGGATGCTCTTAACCTTGAAAGACTTATAAATACCCAGTGGGGAGGAAGAGATTAATTTCAACATATTCTTATTTCTCAGTGGTGATTGGGAGCTAAATTGCTTATACCTATGGATAGTATGGCCAAACCTGAGATAGAATGGGATTGGAAAGATGAATCTTTTCTTTAAAGACTTCAAATTCTAAAAAGGGAGGCTGATGTGTAAATTTAAAAAAAAATAACTGAGTAAATAAATATGCAAACCTGATCAGGTCTTGTGGCTTGACTAATCTGAATTCAAATGTTGGTTTTGTCTTTTATTTCTCTTGTGATCTCAAGGAAAAGTGTGTATTAGAATACAAAATCACAGAAGAGAAAGTGACAAAACTACTTGCATAAGTCAGGAAAGACTTTAAGGTAGAGAATTCTCTTGAGATTGGCTTTGAAGGTAGAGCAGGAGTTTGCGGAATAGATAGGGTAGAGTGAAAGAATTCTACATCTGGAAATTTGGATCCGCATAGTATGTTTAAAGTAGTACCTT
Source organism: Suricata suricatta (assembly GCF_006229205.1). Classification (NCBI taxonomy): domain Eukaryota; kingdom Metazoa; phylum Chordata; class Mammalia; order Carnivora; family Herpestidae; genus Suricata; species Suricata suricatta. The sequence goes on along the minus strand of NC_043703.1, from coordinate 65,308,829 downwards.
CTTTGTAGGAGTGTTAGTGGTAGGCAAATTACTACCTATCCTTTAGGGCTCACCTTAAGCTTCTGTCTCTACTATAGATTCTTCTCTAATTCAGAGAGAGTTTTCAGAAAATTAAGTATTTCCAGTTTTTGTGTTCCATTAAATACATTAAGTTCTCAACAAAGTCAGGAGTCACTTGAAATGTAATGTGGTTGACAAACTGAAGTTGGCAAAATCAAGGTCTCTAGACATCAAGGTAGAGTGAGAGGAGGAAAAATAAAAATAATGCATTAAACATGGATTTTTTTTTATGAGTACATAAGGAAAATGTTCGAGAATAAGCTTTTTCCAAAACCAGAATCTCTTGCTTATTTCCACCAAACATAACAAAATTAATGATGGTAGTTATAAGTTTTTGTTCGGTATGCTGCTATGCAGTTGACTATTACTGATTTAATAATAGCTCTTAGGGGTAAGAAGAGAAACACTATTACATTAAAGGTACACATCAATTACGAGTTATATGTGGATTTCAGAAATATTAAAATATGAAAAATATTTCTTACAATAAGGGAGATAGAGTATTTTCAGTTAATATAGTAATTCCATGATATAGGCATTTCTGTTCCCTTTTTACACATGAGACAAGTGAAGCTGCTGAGTTTGAAAGCTCAGGACTTTGAGCGATGTGGAGGAGGAATTCTGGCAAGAGTGACCAGAGCAAAGCAATACGTGCATTCCATGTAAGGTGATCTGATTAGATATACCAGTATTGTCTTACTCTTTCAGTATTTCTTGTGTTTCTGTCCTGAAACGACAGGATTGGTCAGAGAGGACAGCCTGTTCAGGGGTGAAGTATATATAAATAGTGGGTGCCTCTTTTAGATCCATCCTGTACCTGCTCCTTTTAGGCCCTTTATAGTTCTGAATTGATGTACCAGACTATATTTAGATTTATGAATTAATGTGTAAATGCTATTTGAGTCAACTCTGTTTTTGTATCCTGGTTTTCTGTAAAGAGCTTGGCCTTTGTGGTATGACTAATATGAATTCAAATCCTGGCTCTGCCTTTTCTTTGCTTTGTGACCTTGAGTATTACATCTCTCTGAGCTTCGGTTTCTCTTCTGCTTCCCATATATATGGATATAGAAGAAAATCCTTATATATGAAATGAAATAGATGTTATTTTCCTTCTTGTTCCTTTCAGGTAGGAGCTGTGTATATGAATTATATATTTGAAGACCATTATACTTTTAACAGTTTTTGCTTCAATACTGAATGTTCATTTAGTGTATTGCTATTGAAAATGTGGCCCCCACAAGAGGTTTGCATATTTATGAAATTTTTCTTGCTCTAAGAGGGGATAAGGAACTTGTATCAGAATGTAAATCAACTTTGTTAGTAAGCATACTGTTTATTTCAGATTCTTTTTTCAATAACATTTTCTTTGTGAAAGGAAGTATGTTGATTCATGTTCTGATTCAGTCTTCTCATTCATTGAATGGGACTCTGTGTAGCATGAATGGAGAGTACTCTTGGGGGATACATTTTGAACAAAGTTTAGTTTTCTTATGTCCTGGATTCTTTTATTTACTTGTTAGAAAGATTTGCTATTGTTAGCAAAAAGATTATTGATTTTGGACTTGAATTCTAATCTTGTCTTAGTTACTACTTAGTGGGACAAGTCATTTAAGTGTTCTAGACTTTATTTTGCATGACTGAAAATAAGGACCGAATTGGAGTATGTTTGTGGTACTCTAACATGCTAATAATCCATGATCTCTCAATGTTGTTTTGTTTTTTTTCTTTTAGAGTCAGAACATAGGGCTGATATTAAAGTAGAAAATAAGATAAACTCAGGGTGCCTGGGTGGTTCAATGTCTGATTCTTGATTTTGGCTCAGGTCATGATTCCACGGTAATGGGATCAAGCCCTATGTTGGGCTCTGGACTGAGCATGGAGACTACTTACGATTCTCTCTCTCCCATTTGTGCGCGCGCGCTCTCTCGCTCTCTCTCTCTCTCTCTCTCTCTCAAAGTAAAAAAAAAAAAGGATACACTGGGACAGAAACATGGTTTAAGAAGCCTTTTTTTTGAAATAGGTATTTTTATTAACCTTCTGTCAACTGTATGCCAAGAAGTTGGTTCTAAACATATGACAATAATGAGACTATTTTTTGGTTCATAAGTAATAATATCCTGGAAGAGATAGACAAATAAATACATAAATATAATAGTTAATGTCTTAGTGATATGTACCAAAAGTGTTGAAACAGGAAGCTTTGAGAGACTAATTCCCTAGAATGGGAGGAGGGAAGTATTTTCTGTAAAGATCCATGCATTTTAGGCTTTATGGTCCACATTGTGTCTGTCACAGCTACTCTCCCTTGCAGCCGTAGTGGAAAGGTAGCAACACTAATCTCTAATCTCCAGTAAATATCCAATAATTATATTCTAATACTAGAGTTCCCGCAAACCTACAAGTTAAGGGCTTGGTCCTACAAGACTGTCTCCATTTTCAGATGCCAGCTACAAAGTGGGGCTTCCTACATTTCTACCTGGCTGAGTGTAACCCCACCCCGCAAGTTCAGTAATTTGCCAGAATGACTCACAGAACTCAGGAAAGCACCATACTTAGATTTAGTTTTATAATGAAAGCTGCAACTCAGGAACAGCCCAATGGAAGAGATGTATAGGGCAAGGTGTTAGAGGTGGGGAGTGGGTACACAGAGCTTCCATGCCCTTTCTGAGCACCCTTTCAGCACGTTGATTTGTTCAACAGCCTGGAAACTTCCTGAATCTCATTGTTCAAGAGTTTTTATGGAGTCTTCATTGTGTTGGTGTGATTGATTTAATTGTTAACCACATACTTGAACTCAGTCTCCAGCCCTCTGGTCACATGATTGGTCTTTCAGTGGTGGTCTCCTCTCTTTAAACTATCTGGGGTCTGACCTGAGTCACCTTATTAGCATAACCTTAGGTATAATCAAAAGGGACTAATTATGGATAACAAAGGACACCTATGAAATGTCAAGGGTTTTGAAGCTATGTGCAAGGAACTAGGGGCAAAGACCAAATAAATATTTTCAGTTATGCTGTAGTCAACCTTAAACAGTATGTCCGTGAATGGGCATGGCGGTATTCTAATAAAATCTTATTTACAGTAAAGCAGCAAGATAGCATTGATCTGTAGGCAGTAGCTTGTAGATCCTTGCTCTAAATGGGAATGGCTTCTGCAAGAAGATGACATTTGAAACTATCTTCTGTTTCTTCAAAATTTTTTGCTGATGTTATACTACTTTATAGAATTTTAAAAGTAATATGTTACAATATTAGTGATATAATTTTAGTGAAAATTTCTGTAGTACAGTGGTACTACCATAGAGAAATTTTTATTTTAGGATGCTCGGTGAGAGACCAAGGAAATTTTTCCACACGTGTACCTTGATTACTAATGTGTTTTAATATCCATTGAGAAAGACTTCAGTTCTTCTCATAATTTAAGTTATTTTCACTCCTACAATTAAGGCTTGAATATTATCTACCAAGTAACAACTTGTAGGTGTTATTCTGCTGCATGACCATGACTTTTATACTATTCTTTGATTAGGATATTTTGTCTAATGTGTTGTCATTGGATTGCTGTTTTTCATCTTTTATTTTGAGTCTCATTTCTTGTTTTTTTTTTAATAAAAAAATTAATTAGAGGCTTGGGTTTGAATTTTATTTCTTTGACTAAGGGAGACTGCCAGTTCTACATTATGAGAGCTGTGAAGTGAGAGAATAGAAATGTGGCACTTATTGCTCTGAAGTGGAGACCAAATCGTGAACATTTTCTCCTTTTTGCCAGAGTACAAATTGTATCCTATTCTTGCCTGAAGATTTCACAATGAAAGAATAATCACGCTAATAGCAATTTATCTTATTAATTTTATTACTTAGTATGACTGAAGTTGCAAATGAGCATAAAGGTAAACATTTGGAAGGCCTCTAAACAAGGAATTTGGGGAGTGGGCCAGAACTGACCATTTTAAAGGGATGGCAGAGGGAGTGTTTGGGTTCACAATTATCCAGTTGCTTGAACGATATGGCCGCGAGCTCTTAGGTTAGAGACTGAAGAGAATTGCCCTTATGAGTACACGTATCTAATATTTTAGGGATAAAATAAAAGCAAAATTTTAAAGAACCAAAGTAAAGCTCATTTGTTTTTAAGTCAGTAGCCACAGATGAGTTACTAGGATCATCTTAAAACTAGAAGGGTAGTTCCTTAAGTGTGTTTGTGTGTGTGGGCCACAGCAATAGTCTATCAATAACTAGCACATGAAGAGTTTGTTCACTTGCTCTTTCAATTGAATATTTTTAAAAACAATTGAATACGTCTTAAATGTTGTTGGTACTGCATTAGGCTCTTATGGAGGTAATAATAGAATAATAATAATAGTAATTTTTATCCTGTACTTTACAAAGGAGGCTAATAATCATTATAATCTGATCATAACCCTGTGAGATAAAGTCCTGTTATCCACAGTTTACATATAAGGAAACAAGATTAAGCAATTTATCTTAGGTCACACAGGTAGAGTTGGTCTCCTGATGCACATGCCTTTTAGCAGTTCTATTTTTCCTAGTCGACATAAATTTCATAAGTTTTAAAGAGAAATACAAAGAACTATGGGCATTCTGAGGAGGGGTAGTTAACATCCTGGGAGTGGAGCTGCGGGGAAACCTTTATAAAAGGAGAGACATGCAAGATTAAGTGAAAACGTTAAGATGAGTCTTCGGTATGGAGGACACTGAATGAAGACTTATCAGAGTCATAAAGCTGATCTATTTATTCATTTGGCCTTTTGCGAACTACCCCGCACTGCTTTTTTTCTCCAGAAAAAGATGTTAAGATTTTTGAGGCTTTGTAGTTATCGTATTTTACTTCTAGGAGACTTCTCCTCCACTTGTTTATGTATCTATGCTTTTGTATTTAAGGGTAAATGTAAATGGATGTAGATTGCACATAAGTGTGGAATAGGTGCTAATATTAATCAGTACTTTAAGGACATCTAATCTATCTTGGGGCACCTGGGTGGCTCAGTTAGTTGAGTGTCTAACTCTTGATTTCGGCTCGGGTTATGATCTCAGTGTCCCAAAATTGAACCCCACATCCGGCTCTGCACTGAGTGTGGAGCTGTTTAATAATCTCTCCCTCTTCCTCTGCCCGTCCCCTGCGAGTGCTCTCACTCTCTCTCAAAAAAATGTTTTTATAAAGAAATTTAATCCATCTTGATAATTGGGAGTAATTTTCTTTTCCAGAATAAGGTTTGTGAGCTTCAAAATTTTGTTTCACATTTCCTGTGCTTGTCATCAATATCACTTGGATTTTACCATTTACATTTTTATAAAAGTTGCTTTATCACTTATCCACCCATCAATTTATCTTGTTTTTGTTTCTTCGGGGTTTTTTTTGGGGGGGGGGGCGCATGCATTTCAAATTAGGTTGATAGCTATATAGATATGTTATTTCAAATTCAGTATTTAGTTATGGTTTCCCTAAACACTCCCCTCCTAATTACATATGGAAACATCAATCTTAAGTATACTATTCAGTGAGTTTTCATAAATACTTGTACCTGAGTAACCGAAAACCTCATCAAGATAAAAAAAAATCTTACACTCACTTCAGAAAGTTCTCATATACCCCATAGGCATTCACTCTTGAGTTTTTCCTCACCATAAACCATTTTCCTAGAATTTGTATAAATGGGATCAGACAGTATGGATAAACTCTTCTCAGTAAACCTTTTTTTCATTTACATAGTGCTTTTGCTATTTATTCATGTTGTGTTTATCAGCAGTTTCTTACTATTGCTGAGTAGCAGACTATCATGTGAATATACATAGTTTATCCATTCTTGTGTTGCTAGAACTCTGGGCTGTTTCCAGTTTGGGGTCATTATGAATAAGGCTTCTTTTAACATTCTTATACAAACATTTTTTGGGGATTTGAATTTTATTTCCTTTGGGTAAATACTTAAGAATGTACTTGCTGGGTCAGAGAGATTGTGTGTATTTGGTTTAACAAGAATCTGTTAGACCTTTTTCCAAATGGATGAAACATTTTGTACTTCCAACACTGTGAGAGAGCCCTCTCTTGGCAGCATTTTACATGGTTAGTGGTTTTAGTGATTCTTATGGATGTATAATAATAATTCATTGTGGTTTTAATTTGAACTTCTATGATAGCTAATGATGGTTAACATTTTTTTTTATATCTTTATTGGTGATTTTAAAGTATTTTGTGAAGCACCTGTTCAAGTCTACCATTTTTAAATTAAAAAAATTATTTATAAGTTCTTTGTATATTCTACATACCATTCTTTTGTCAGATATATGTTTTTGGAAATTTTTTTTTAGTCTTTAAATTTTTTATTTAATTATAGCTATCTTTTTCCTGAACAAAGGCTTTTTAATTTTGATTAAATCTAACTAATTGATTTTGTCCTTTATGGTTTTTGCTTTCTGTGTCCTTAAGAATATGTTGTCTTTACTACAGATGATTAAATGTTCTTTTGTGTTTTCTTCTTGAAGTTGTGTAGTTTTAATTCTTTTGTTTAACCTGTGATCTATGTGAAGTTAATTCTTGTCTGTGGCATGAGTTATGGATCCGGGTTTTATTTTTCTTACCTATACTGGTATTCATTTCATTGTTGTCTGTGGAAAATACTTTTCCTCTCTCTGTTGGATTTCGTAGCACGCTTGCAGAAAACCGCATGGAGCGTTAGTGTCTCTATCCTGTCCTAGTGATCTATTTGTCAGTCTCCAAGGCAGTACTGTGACATCATGATTACAGAGCTCTATGATATGTTTTTCAGTTGGGTAGTTTGTGTATCCTCCATGTTTCTTTTCCTAAGATAGCTTTGAATATTCTAGTCTTCATGTTTTGTTGTTGCTGCTGCATTTACATAAACCTTTCAGAATTCATGGTCAGTCTACAAAGAGGCCTGGGAGATTATAGATTTGCAGGAATGTATAACTTGGCAGGAGTGGGGTGTTGGGGGGAAGAGGTTGACTTTTTAAAAATACTGAGTTTTCCATTTCATGAACATGGGGTATCTTTTATTTACTTAGGTCTTTTTTTTTTAATGATTTATTTATTTTTAATACAGAGAGAGACAGAGCATGAGAGGGGGAGGGGCAGAGAGAGAAGGAGACACAGAACTGGAAGCAGGCTCCAGGCTCTGAGCTAGCTGTTAGCACAGAGCCTGACGCGGGGCTCAAACCCACGAACGTGAGATCTGACCTGAGCCGAAGCCGGAGGCTTAACCGACTGAGCCACCCAGGCGCC